>NC_060279.1:44233518-44236052 GCF_021613505.1 Equus quagga | reverse complement strand
CAGAGGCCTGAGCAGAGGGTTAGAAGGGGATGTGAGTAACAGGTGAACAAAATGGGGAACTCTAGTTCGCCTGCAGCTCCACCTGGACACCGCCAGAGGGCGCTCCACACGCTCAATGCCTCAGGGACCCATCGCTTAGCAACCGGGAGGGTCATGGTGAGGGCAGAGTCCCCCCGGTCTCTGCGCATGCGCCAACGGAGTGACGCGTTTAACGTAAGGGATCCGGGCTCCCCGGGTGGTGAGATTCAGTAGGAATTTTGGGAGAGTGCGGGGACAACAGTATCTCAGTGTAGGCTGGATACTGCTGTGAAAGACGGGTCCCCGGTCACATTGTGGCCTCCAAACCAGACCTCAGTGTGTGGGGAATGGATCTGATGGCGGTGGTGGGGCAGGATTAAATCCGTTGAGGCAGGAGCGATGAGGATCCCGGAGTCCCGCTCCAGTGAAAGGTCGTTGCAACCGACAATCCCTGGACCATGAGATGGGTCCTTCCCCCCAGATGTGGCCCGAGGCAGCCCACCCCCTGGCGCCACAACACACGGCACCCTGCCTCTCCCAGGGCAACCCAGGAAATGAGATGCCTCCCTCATTGCTGGTGCCTCTCTACCCACCACTGCCGAGACAATCAACCTCCCTCGGGAGGCAGGTCATGGCTGGCAAGGACCCAGATGAAGCGGGCAATAGTTCCTGTGTCAGGCACATGGCGTGACCCGGGGCTCCCTCCCCTGGCAGGGCCGATGGCACCTCCCAGAATACACTCTGGGCTCAGGTCCTTTCCTCTGCCTTTGCTCCACTGACAGAGTCTTGGCCCAAGCAAGTGGGACAGTCGGCCTCCTTTGGGTAAATCAGGCAAGCCCTAGGGTGATCTCCCTCTGCCCCTCCTCTGTGGACTCAGGCAGTGGGCCAGGAGAGGGCCTCTCTCGGCCCTTCTTGTCAGGTATCTCCCCGGGGGGAGTGCCCTAGGCGGCAGGAATGTGGGCTTTCCTCAGTCCAGAGTGGAGGGTGGGAACCGCTGATGGGAGAGCATGCCGTGGGTTTCCCCTTCATTCCCTGGGTGGCATGCCTGTGCTGCCACACTCCTTTGGCAAGCCTTTCTCAGCCTTCGGACTTGACACAGCCTTCCCAACTCCTGGGGAAGAAAGGTTCATTCGTGATGAGAGGATGTGTATTTTTGAGCAATCAATGAGCTGGGGATGAACCACTTGGCACAAGGAGAGTCTTGGGTCAGTTGTGAGCAAACAGAACTGGAAAACTTCTTCCAAGGAGGCAAGCAGCGACCTGAGCAGAAGGGGAAAAGGGATGTGAGAAGCTGCTGAAGGAAATGGGAACACGAGTTGGCCTGCAGCTGCCCTGGGACTCCGACAGAGGGCGCCCCCACACCGCCAGAGCCCCGCGGACCCAGTGCTTAGGAAGCCTGGGGGTCTTTATGAGGCCAAAGGCCTTGCAACCAGGTCCGATTCAGGGGCCACGGATGTGACTGGCGACCCGCCTTTCACTGAGGTGCTTGGCATTGACTGAGATATTGATGGTGGTGGCGGGAAAAATGGTGGTGTGTAGCAGGGTACTTTGGCAATGGGGGCGGCTGCGAACCAGACATCTGGGATCTTGGTGACCTGTGGAGAGGATGGTGGGCTCACCCAAACCCTTCCCACCTTCCTGGACCTCTCCTGTTGGTTCCGCTGACTCTCACCACTCTGGTCAGCCTTGCTCCCTTGACTTAAACCTGTCACTCCCACTGTGCGTATGTGGGGACTTGGGCCTCTGGGCTCACAATGACCCTTGCGTTTGCTAGGCCCTGGGTCCCTGGGTCATCGAGGTTGTGGTGGTGCTCTCTGGCTGTGTCCAGGTGGAGGTGCAGGCAGACGAGGTTCACCTGTTTCTCATGTCCCCATCTGACCTTCTGCTCAGGTTGCTGCTGGACTTCTCAGGAGAAGGTTTCTGGCCCTGTTTTCCAATGGTGGATTGCTGAGGACACCCAGGAGATCTCTCTGTCAACTACCTCATTCTGGGCCTGTTATTGGTTGAAAAAACATGGCCTCACATAACGAATGAACCTTTTGACTCCAGGAACAGGAAAGTTTGTCTGTTCAGATGACTCAGAATGCCTTTCAAATAAGCCCGGCACAGCAGACAAGCCACCTAGGCAACAAAGGGGAAACCCCTGGGCAAGCTCTTCCACCAGCAGGACCCACCTTCAACTCTGGAGTCAGGAAAGCCTGCTGCCCAGGGCACTTCCTTTTGCTGAAAGCTGACCATAAGGGTGGAGATATGAGCTCTCCAGGCTCTCTCCCTAAGTGCAAAGAGGTGGGGAAAAGGGAGAGGAGCACACTACTGATTGACTACTTTATCCAGTAGAGGCCAGATGTCCCAGCCACTTGGGCCAAGACTCTGTCAGTGGGACTGCTAGGAAGGAAAGAGCCCTGAGTCCTGAAAGTTTCCTAGGATATGTCATTGGCCCTCTTGGGGAAAGAAGCTGCTCAAAATATCGTGTGTCCTACATGGGAGTTGGCTCCTGCTACATGGGTCCTTGCCTG
>NC_060279.1:44228403-44233418 GCF_021613505.1 Equus quagga | reverse complement strand
TGTGTGTGTGTGTTCCTGCTTAAAGATTGCCACCTGAGCTAGCCACTGTTGCCCATCTTCGTCAGTTTCAGAGGGTGGATTTCTCAGTGTTGCTTTTTCCCCAGGTCTCCACGCACTTCCTTTTATTTTTCCTTAAAAATTGCCACCTGAGCTAGCCTGTGTTGCCCATCTTCGTCGGTTTCAGAGGGTAGATTTCTCACTGTTGCTTTTTTGCCAGGTCTGCACGCCCTTGTGTTTTGTTTTTGCTTACACATTCCCACCTGGGCTAGCCTACGTAGCCCGTCTTCTTCAGTTTCAGAGGGTACATTTCTCAGTGTTGCTTTCTACCCAGGTCTTCACGCCCCAGTGTTCTTTTGTTGTTGTTGTTGTTTTTTATTTTTTGTTTAATAATTGCCACCTGACCTAGCCTGTCTTGTCCATCTTGGTCAGTTTTAGAGGGTAGATTTCTCAGCGTTGCTTTTTCCCCAGGTCTCTACGCGCTTGTGTGTGTGTGTGTGTGTGTGTGTGTGTTTTCTGCTTAAAGATTGCCACCTGAGCTAGCCCCTGTTGCCCATCTTCGTCAGTTTCAGAGGGTAGATTTCTCAGTGTTGATTTTTCCCTAGTTCTCCACGCCCTCGTGCTTTTTTTTTTTATTTCCTTAAATGTCCGCGCCTGAGCTAGCTTCTTTTGCCCATCTTCGTCAGTTTCAGCGGGTAGACTCTCCGCCTGCCTTTGACAGACCCTCTGGGCTGGAAAGCTTTCCTCCTCCCGTCATCACTGTCCTTCTTGGATGACGTGCCTGGTTTCGGTTTGACGGTCCCCGCCCGCCCTGATTTTCTAAGTCCTCCCAGGAGCCCCGGGGGCGCTCCGGCCGCTCCGGGAAGCGGCGGCCTCCCGGCCGCCCCGGCCCAGCCCGGCCCGGGCCGCCCCCTGGCCTCTCTGGGGGAACTCTCCCCGTCCCCTTCCCGGTGAGCGCCCGAGAAACCTTTTCCGGGTCCCCCTCCTGCGGCTGGGGCTGCGCCTTGGCGGCCGGGAGCCCACGGGCGGACGCCCCGGGGTCGCACTGGTCCGGGAGGCTGGGTCCGAGGGGGCGCCGGGATGGGATCGGGCGGCCCGGCGGCCCGGCTGTGCTCCCCGGCGGGCCCGAGCTCCGGCTCCGTCCCGCTGAGGCGGTCGCCGGTCGCTGGGTGCCACCTGGCGGCCGCTTTTATATCGTCTCTTTCCTCCGGAGCTCTGGCGACGCGGGCCAAGGGACGGGACTCGGCCGCGGTGACCGAGGCAGAGTCCCGGGAGGCCGGCGTCGCTGGCGGGATCTGGCCCGGTGGCGCCGGGGCGTGAGCGCGACGCCCGCTCGCCGGAGATTGGAGGTGCAGGCTACTGAGGGAGGTGGCTGTCGCCGCGCCGCCCGGTGCCGGCCGGGGTGTGGGGCCTCCCGGACAGGTCGACCAGCAGCCGCCGGTGCCCCTCCGTCCCCGGGAGGGGGTGGGGGGCCGCCGCGGGGGAACGGGCGAGGGAGCTCGTCCCGTGCCCGGCCGTCGTCCCGAGGGCGGCCCGGTGGTCGGGCCTTCCGCGTCGCCGATCCCCTTTCCGCGCCCCGCTCCGGAGGTGGGCGACCGGCCGGGGCCTTGCGGGGGAGGCCCGTGGAGGGCGCGACGGTCTCGGCCGCCGGGCTGGCCTTTTCCCCACTGGTCTTCCGAGTCGACCGGCTCTGGCGGTGGGGACCGGGCCCGGTCCTCAGATGCCGCCTCCTCCGTGGCAGTTTTTTGTCCAAGTCCCGCCCTGGAGAAGAGCGTGGACCGGCCCCGGGAGCCCTCGAGGGCGGGCCGGGGAGGGCGTCCCCGGCCCGGACGCGTGCCCGGGGTGGGTCCGGGCCGTCGGACGGGACTTCTCTCTCCGAGTTTCGCGGGTCGCGTCTTTGTCCGGAGGTGGGAGGGGGCCGGCTCGAGGCGTAGGTGGAGCCCCGGCTGAGGGACGGGATCCACGGTCCCGCCCCGGGCCCGGTCGCCGGAGGCGCCTCCACGGAATTCTTTTCTAAGTCCTGACCCGGCGACTCAGAGGGATGGACTGACCGGTCCCGGACCGCGCGGGCGCCCCAGGGAGGCTGTCCCTGGCTCCCCCTGCCGCCACGCTTCTGGGGTCGACCAGATGGCCCCGGGAGCTCCGGGCCTGGTGGCGATAGGGTCGTGCTTGGGGTCTGGTGGCCGTGGCCGTGATCCAGGGGTTCCCCTCATGATCCGTGGGTGGGCCCCGTCTCCGGGCGCGGCGATTCTTGCCCCCGAATGGGTGGTTTTGTGCCGCCAGATAAGTGCTGACACGCTCTGCTCCGGTGACAGTCGCCTGAGAGCTTCCGGGTGCCTGGATTTGTGTGCGGGGAGGTCTCCGGGCTCTGGCCGAGAACCGGACGCCCGTTTCCACCTCCGCCGCTTGAGCCGCCCGCTGGGGCCTGCGCGCGCCGGCTCTTGTGCGTTCCAGGCGTCCCCACGACCGTGGTGCCACCTCCGGTCTCTGGTACCCGAGGGCGGCGGGTTTAGGGGCGCGGGGTCCTCTACCACGTGCACTCCCTGCCGTCGGCACCCGGGTGCGGTCGCGACTTACCCCATCCCGCCGGCTCCGTGCCAGTGCGTGTCAGGCGTTCTCGTCCTGGGGTCGCCGCCCGCGCTTGCTGGAGGAGCAGGGGGGTCAGTGAGGCTGAAGCAGGCTCCTCCACTCGCTGTCCTCGCCGGCCTTCCCTTGCTAGGGGGTCCCTCGCGTTATGCTGCCGATCGATGTGGTGATGCTGTGCTCTCTCGGGCCAGGCCTAAGCCGTGCCAGACGAGGGACGGACGTTCATGGCGAACGGGACCACTCTTCTCGCTCTGCCCGCGGGTCCCCTCGCCCGTTCTCCCCCGCTGCGAGTGGCGTGTGGGAGGCGGCAGGGGTGCGGAATCCGGCCCGACCTCGCTCCCCTGCCCCGTGCCTTGTGGTGTGGGCGGTGTCGGGGTCTCCGTGACGCGGCGGATGCTCCGCCTGTGCCTCTTGGCTGTGTCTCGCGGGCGGCCCTCCCCACGGTGGGGCGGGCCGTGTTGCCGCCACGCTGCGCGCCTTCCTGGGCGCATGAGTGCGTTCCCCCGGCTGTTGGCGGTGCCCCTAGAGCATTCCAGGTTGTCCCTCAGGCGCCCGAGGCCGAGTGGTGGTGTCGTTCCCTGTTCCCGTCGGCCTCCTCAGGTGACCGCTGCGCTGGTGTGTCTGAGGAGCGGGGGGTCGAGTCGGTAAGGGAGGCGTGCCCGTCCCCCTCTGGGGGGACGGGTGCCTCGTCGCCCCCCACGGCGTGCCGTGTGGGGGGCGGGCAGGCTCGGGCGCGTGCCCGCGTGTTCCCCTTGCTGGGGTTTCCATGCGGGTGTGGGAGTGATCGTGGCGGGCCGAGCCAGCGGCGTGGCGCTGGCTCTTTGGTTGGGAGGTGCTGTTTGATCGGCACCTCTGTCCCAGTCTCTGCCTCCCTCGGTCTCGGCCTGAGGGGAGGCACTGACTTGGGGGCCACACAGGGGTCTTTTAGATCCCTAGCTAAGCCCAGTGTGGCCGGAGATGGCGAGCCCGGGGCAGCGCGGGCTCGCGGCCCTGACCATGGACGCTCCGACTTGCTCTAGCCCTTACCTCTACCGCAGACCCCTCCTGCGTTGTGTGGCCATGGTGTCTGTAAGCGCCTTGGTGGGCCCGATGGCGGACGATGGGCGGGGGCGACACGCCCTCGGTGAGAAAGCCTTCTCTAGCGATCCGAGAGAGTGCCTTGGGGTACCGGACCCCCCAGCCGCCGCCCCTCCTCTGCGCGTAGTAGCCACGAACGCCACCACCGTGGTGCGTGGGCAGAGCCGCTCTTTGCCTACCGCGGCCGGCGCCTCCCCCCTCCGAGTCGGGGGAGGGTCACGCCCGGCTGGGCCGTCATCGGGCGGGGCCGCGCGTGTGCGCGAGCGTGAGCGTGGTTCTCCCGTCGCGCGCTGGGGCGGGGAGAGGGCCCGGCCCTGTCTGGGCTCCGCCCCGCCGCGAGCGGCTGGCTCTCTGCTCGCTCCCGAGCCACAGCCGGTGGTGGCGTGCAGGCATGGGTGGGGGCCGCCGCCGTTCTCGGGCGCGTTCCCTTGGGACGTGGGCCCCAGAGCAGACCAGACAGGCAGACGGGTGGCTGGGTGGACGGGGCGGCCCCCAGCGGCGGGGGTGCCTCACGTAGGCCCCCGCGGTGGGGCCGGGCCCGCGGGAGGCCGAAGGGTGGCTGAGGCCGGCCGGCGTCCCAGGCGTCGTGGGACCGCCCTTGCATGTTGTTGGCGGTGGGATCCCGCGTGTGTTTTCCTGGTGGCCCATCCACCCACGAGGCCGTCTCTGGGAGCCTTCCCGCGAGCCCGCGCTCCCTCCGTCGAGGCGTGCGCCGGGCTCCCCGCTGCCCCCTGTGCTCCCCCGCCCGGGCAGACGCCTGGCCGCGCCACCCACCGGCCGGGACCGAAATCGGCCTCGCCGCGCGGGTGTTGCCTCCGGCCACCGAGGCCGGTGGAGGCCCCGGGCGAAGTGCTCTCGGCTCCAGTCGGGTGGGGCCCGCTCGCCAGGCGCCCCGCGTGGGACGCTGGCGCCGTGTGCGGGAGAGCCCTGGCCGTGGAGGTGGGTGGTGGGGCCGAGCCCCCATGAGCTGCGCGCGGGGCGACGGGGCCAGTCGCCGTTCCGGGCGCCGCGGGACCGCCCCTGGTGCTGGAGGCCCCTGGCGGTGAGACCCCATGTGTGCTCCGGTGGCTGACTTGCCTCAGGAGGTTCTGTCTTCCCTCCTTCGCCCCGAGCGCGTCTCTCGGCAGGCCGCGGCCCTTCCTCCACCGCCACCACCTCTCCGGCGCCTCGGCCCTCGCCGCTGCCGGCCTTCTCCCGAGCCCTTCCCCGTCGTCGCCTGTTCTGGCTGCCCGACCGGGGCCCCGCCCTGAGCACGACTCGCTTCCCGGGGCCGCTGCGGCCTCCTCCGTGTCCGCCGCCGCTGCCCGCGCAACGGCGACGTTGCGTGCGGGCGGGGGACCGTCCCCCTTGGCGCC
>NC_060279.1:44137190-44225803 GCF_021613505.1 Equus quagga | reverse complement strand
ACGGTGCCTCCGCGTCTCCGCCTGCCCTCGGAGTGCCCAGGCAGTGGATGCAGTGTCCCACAGGGTGGATGCAGTATGTTGTGATGGAGGATGCAGTGTGCATGAAGGTGGATGCGGTGTCCCTGCAGTGGTTGCAGGGCTCCCGATATTGAGCTGGAATGTGGATGCAGGGGTCATGCAGTGGATGCAGTGTCTCACAAGGCAGATGCAGTATGTTTGGCCGGAAGATGCAGTGCCCATGAAGGTGGATGCGGTCAACCTGCAGCGATTGCTGTGCCCCCTACAGTTTCCCTGAATGTGGATGCAATGCCCATGCAGTGCATGTAGTGTCCCACAAGGTGGATGTGGTATGCTGTGACGGAGGATGCAGTGCCCACGAAGGTGGATGCAGTGAGCCTGAAGTGATTACAGTGTGCTTGCAGTGCCACTTCAGCTGGATGCAGTGTTGCTGCCTTGGTTGAAGAGAAAACAGCCATGTCCCTGAATGTGGATGCAGTCCCCTGCGGTGGATGATGTGTCCCACAATGTGCATGCAGTATGTTGTGATGGAGGATGCAGTGCCCATGAAGTTGG
Organism: Equus quagga; assembly: GCF_021613505.1. Classification (NCBI taxonomy): domain Eukaryota; kingdom Metazoa; phylum Chordata; class Mammalia; order Perissodactyla; family Equidae; genus Equus; species Equus quagga. The sequence goes on along the minus strand of NC_060279.1, from coordinate 44,225,230 downwards.
ATGCAGTGATCCTGCAGTGGTTGCAGTGCCCCCTGCAGTTTACCTGATTGTGGAAGCAGTGCTCATGCAGTGGATGCAGTGTCCCACAAGGTGGAGACGTATGTTGTGATGAAAGATGCAGTGGCCACGGAGGTGGATGCAGTGAGACTGTGCTGAATGCAGTGTGCCTGCAGTGCGACTTCATCTTTATGCAGTGTCCCTGCAGTGGTTGCACTGCCGACAGCATTGTCCGAGAACATGGATGCAGTGTGCATGTAGTGGATGCGTAGTAACAAATGTTATTTGCAGTATGTTGTGACTAGAGGATGCAGAGCCCTGGAGTTGGATGCAGTGAAACGCTGGTTACAATAAACTCAGAGTGGCCATCAGCCCTCTCCACATCTATCCTGGTGTGTACATTGGATCCCGACACCGACAATCAGTCACTGGGATTTTACCTAATCCCACCCTACACCTCACTGCCACTCTGGAAAAGTCCCTCAACTCTTTGGGCCTCGGTTTGTCCATGCTCAGCAAACTGAGGGTAAAATACCCACTTGTACCTTTCCTGGATTGTGGTCAGAATGAAGTTTATTTTGCCTCAGGGAACAGAAGAAAAGGTCTGCAGAGTTTTTAGTTTCTTAGGGGGAACACAGTGGTCACTCATCATTCTGGTGACCATGACCCTGTAGGACTTACTATATTTCTGAAGCTGGTTGGCCAGGATGTAGGCAGTGGACTCAGAGACAAGGAACTTCTCTTTGAGGTCTCGAAAGTCCTGTTTGCTTTGATACAGCTGGGATGGAAGCTCCTGGTTGATTTCCAGGAGGGTCATGTCGGCCCCCAGATCAGACACAGGGCCAAGAGAAACTGCCATGGTGATGTGGGGCAGAAGCGATAGGGCAGGGACTGGGGAGAAGAGACTCAAAGACAGAATGGGTTAAAAACAAGTGAAAGCAAATAGGTTTAATGAGGACTGAGGGCTATGATCCAGGAATTCTTACTTACTGTCGGGAACAATGTGATCAACACCCCACAGCACTTGAGAGTCTGTAACCCCCAAAACAAGGTTCAAGACGCCAGAGCTCAGAGCCAAAGGCACTGCCTCTAGCTCACACTCCAACACGAGTGACAGAGGGAGGACCCAGCGTGCCAGGTAACGGTCTGGAGTTGCAATAACAGAACTGGAAGGTGGGGGTTGTCATGGAATCTTAGGAGCCCCTGCCTTCCACTTGCCTAGGCCGTGATGACACACAAGGCCCCCTGGTCTCTTCTGAAAGTCACCACTGATGGGGCCACCCACAGCAGCCACTCTCAAGAGGTGTCTACCCTTGTGCTGATAGTACCAACCTATCTCTTTCCAATGCATGTCTAAGCATAACAGTTTCTCAGTGTTTGTTCTTGTATGTTTACAAAAACATCAAGGCAGAAATAGTTTCCCAACAAGTTTTATTTTCTTAAGTGCTGTCATGAAGTCACGCAACCTTCTCCTTAATTAAAACAGAGCTTAAGGTTTTTCCACAAGTGAAAGATGTCAAAGTTTTAGACTCTCATGATGATGTTCTTCTATCGTTTTTTCTATATCCATTAAAAAATGGAGGACAACAGCAGAGTGTCATACTCAGTGAATGAACAACTCATTTAAAAAAATGTGTTCTGCCCCCAAACTCTAAATATTCTGTTTGCTGTATCCTTGTGTCACGTTGGCTTCTTTTCCATCACTGGGGCAGCAAGTCAAGTCAAGTTTAACATCCCTACCTCCCAAACTCCTCCTCCATTTCTTGGTTGCTTTTTGGATGTTGTTCATCAAAATGTTGTTCACCATGCTTGAAGAGGATGCTTTTAATGTCACTAAACAACACACATCATATTTCTCACTCATGGGTCTCATTCTAGTCCCACAAGAGCTCTTTCTGAATTGTCAAGATGATTAAAATAGTTTAGGTATACATCCTGGAATACAGGTCGTGCTCATTTCTTTTGGAAAGATTTGTAAATGTGACGCTACTTTTTTATGTTCCTTCAGTTCACCTACATATTGCACAGACAGGGATCCAGAGCAGTTTTTATGGGGCATTGCTTGATAGATCTCTTTGACTTGTCCTCATGCTACTGACCTGTAGTTGTATTCCACTAAGAGAACACGGTCGGTTCAAGGTCAAGGGTCAGGGATGGTTGATGATCCACAGTGTACATGTGCAGTGGGGTTCAGTGACAATGAAGCTGAGGTTTCAAAGAGAAGGAGAGGCAGGCAGGGAAAACGATGCCCAGAACCCTCTCCTCACTTTCTCAGCATCTGATCCCAACTGGGTCTTGTGAGCCTGAGACTTCACAGACCCACTGAGGCATCAGCCTCTTCAGGTTAGCTGCTGGACTTGCCTGAGTTAAGGCTGCCACTGGGGTGACCATGTGTGGCTGAGCATTCATGTCAAAGTGAAGGATGGAGGTCTGGATCAACCACTTTTGGAAGCTTATCTTCTCCCCATCCCATGCCATCCTCCAACTATGCTGTGGAATGATATTGATGTGTAAGATCCATCAAAGGCTTTAAAGCAACCTATTTTCTGGTGTCTGTGGGACCTGACCTTCGATAGAAGAAAGAAAAAATTGTCAAATTCCTTCACTTTAAAAATGACGAAACTGAAGACTCACAAAAGTTACATGACGTACTTGAAGTCACAGGGAGGAGCGTTTTGCAGTGCTAATTATAGTAATCATAATAACAGTAATAGTTCATTGAGTAATATTGTGCCAGGCATTTTGCTAAGAAGCGCTGTACACATACAATGGCATCTTATTTTCATCATAAGCATTACAGGTAATATTATTGTCCATAAGCAAAAGGTAAAAAACTTGAAGAAGAGGGACCTTGAGTAATTTACTTGGCCAAATTAAAAATAGAGAGAAATATGAAAAACACTTCTAATTTATAAGAGCAAGTAAGTGATTGCTTTGCGTTTTGGAACAGTAGGAGAAACCTACTTGTCTTTATCCTGCATTTGTCCCATTTACTGAGCTCTTTTTCTCTCTCTGTGACCTGGCTTTGCTTCTAGAGCGCTCCCTTGTTCTACTAACCCAGCTCCATGCACGTCCAATAGCAGAAGTGATGGCTGGGCTCTTCCAGAGTCTCCCTGCAATGTTTATGGTGTCAGGACGTCAGGCACAGTCTGGAGGCAAGAGCAACCCATATCTGAGAATGGGTGGCTGCTTTCCCACCTCATTAGAGTCGGCATGATATCAAACGACAGGAAAGATGACCTCCCTGTAACTCAGGTCAGCAGTCATGTCTCAGTGCCTGTGATCTATTGGGCTGAACTGTCCTGAGCTTGCTAATGTTCTGGTTTCTTGTTTAGTGGCTAGAATATTTATAAGACTTTCTCACTTAAACTTCTCTGTTGAAATTTGCATTAATCCAGATATGATTAAATTTTGTAAGTTAAGAGGCTTGTGGAAGACTGGTCGCTTCAATGAGCAAAAGAGGGTAAATTTAGCTTCCGTTCAAAGCAAGCCAGGATTTGAAATGAGGGCTTTCACTATTTCAAGGTGGACTGTCAGGTACATCAGGCGTATGTCCCCAAGGGCTTGTGTCTCTGTCATAAACTGGATGAGGTTAAAACAGGGTCAGCCATGCCAGGTCCCTTTCCATTCTAGGGTCCTCCAACAACAGTTCCTCCTATGCTTTAGAGAATGGATTGGAAATGTCCTTGTGGTTCTGCTCTGTCCTACTTTTGACGTTTTGGTAAAAGTTACACAGCTCAGTGTTTCCCACCCCGGGAGGAAATCATTAGAAGAGTCATCTGGGAGGGTTAGTACAAATCAAGTTCACAGTCCTCACTTGCATCGATTCTGATTCAATGGGCGGAGGTGGAGCATGGAATGTATTTGCTAAAGTTACTCAGATGCGAAACAGGTTGAGGGCCCACTGCTGTCATCGACCTTCCTCACAGTTTGGGGATGATTATTTCAGATACATTATTAATTCTAACCTTCACCATCGACTTGTGAGGAAAGCATGACATTTCCCTGGTTTGCAGATGAAGAAACCAAGGCACAGAGAGGGTCTGTAACTGGTCCAAGGTCTCCTGGCTGTAAGGGCTGAAGCCAGGGGTCAGGTAGTCCCCCTCTCCCCCCAAATCTTCTTCCCACATTTTCCAGTTCATTCCTGCGTCATGTCTTTCCTAGGAGGTACTTTCTTCGCCTATACCTCATTGCTGCCAAAATTTTCCTGAATTTAATTTTTTCATCCGATTTATTTTTCACAAAGGCTAACAGCGTCATATTATGGCCACTGGTTATTAATTTGAGACACATTGTTTCACAAAAATACAGGGCATGGGACTGTGCAAAGTCACATTGCTGCCTTATTATCATCATGGCATAATTCATAAACAGTAAAATTCAGCATTTTGTGTACAAGTCAGTGACTTTCAGTCTACTTGCAAGGTTGTGAAACTATCATCATTACCTAATTTCTGAACGTTTTCATTACCTCCAAAATGAAATGCCATACCTATTGGCAGTTACTCACTATTCTCCCATTCTCCCAGCCATTGGCAACCACTTATCTACCTTCTTTTTCTGCGACTTGCCGAATCTGGACATTTCTTCTAAAATGAACCATTCAACATGTGGTCGTTCGTGTCCGGCTTCTTAGCATACTGTTCTCAAGGTTGACCCATGGTTTGGCATGTATCAGTACTTTTATTATTTTCATGCCTTAATAATATTTCATTTATGACTATGCTACATATTGTTCCTTCATCAGTTGATGGATATTTGGGTTGTTTCTACTTTGGGCTACTATGCATAATGCTGCTATGAATGTTCATGTGCAAGTTTGTTTGCGACCATATGTGTTCAGTTCTCTTGGATGTATACCTAGGAGTGGAATTGCTATGTCTACATCAGCTCTATATTTAACTTTGAGGAAGTGACAAACTGTTTGCCAAAGCAATTGTGCCATTTTACATTCCCACAAGCAATGCACGAGGATTCCAGTTTCTCCACATCCTCCTCAACACTTGTTATGCCTATCTTTAATACAGTCATACTAGTGGTTGTGAAGTGGTATTTCATTGTGGGTTTGATTTCCATTTTCTTATTGACTAATGATGTTGAGAGTCCTTTCATGTTCTTATTGACCATTTGTACATCTTCTATGGAGAACTGTCTATTCAAATGTTTTTTCCATTCATAATTTGTCTTTTTACTGTTGTGTTGTAAGAGTTCGTTAAATATTCTGGGTACTACACTCTTATAGGATACATGTTTTGCAGCTATCTTCTCTGATTCTGTGGGTTGTCTTTTCACTTCCTTGTTAGCATCCTTTGAAGCACAGAAAATTTTAATTTTGGTGAAGTCTAATCGATCTACTTATTCATTGATTATTTTTGCTTTAGCTGTCATATCTCAGAAATGATTACTAATCAAAGGTCACTAAGATTTCCATCTCTGTTTTTTTCAACACACTGCTTTGAATTAGAACTTTCCTGGGTTAAGGTAGGGGGGCATTTTTGAATTTTGATTCCTATAAATTGATATATATTTATATCCCTCTAGATTGATATTCACAGGCCTGCCCCCCTACTTCGTTGGAGCATCCATGTACTAGCACAGAGATGTGGGAAATGGTATTTATTGACATCCTGGCTTTGATTCAGGAGAGAGTTCTGGTTATGTGCTTCAGCTTCTCCTTGACCTCTCCTGGTTTCAAAAATTGTTCAATATCTTTAGGGTGGAACCACTGATTGAGTGTTTTTCTGAGAAACCCTTGGGAGCCCTGATTGTTCTAGAGCTAGAGTGGACGCCCTCAGTCCACTCCAGACAGGGAAGACTGCAGGGGTTGGGCTTAGGCAAGACTTTCCTCTCTGGTCTCTGATGGAAACGAGCCCCGCTTCAGGGTCTGGGGATGGCTGTTCAAAAGGCTCTTGTTCCTCTCCAATTCTATATACTGCATCCACGACTTCTTTCCAGAAATGGTGGGAAAATGTTTTTTTAAGAACAACTAATCTGCTGTCTGCCAATAGTTTTCTGGCTACAGATTCACAGTGAGTAAAGGAGGACTCAACGTCATGTATGTTCTTAGGGCCTATTATTGTTCGGGTGTTCATATTTAATCCTATGAACTATCCTGTAGTCAGGTTTTTTATTCTTCTTCTCCCCAAAGCCCTCCAGTACATAGTTGTATGACATAGTTGTATATTCCAATTGCAGGTCCTTCTGGTTATGCTATTGGTCAGGTTTTATCCTCTTCTGAGAAAACTCCGAAAGACTACACAGTTTCCCAAGATCACACATCAAGTGAGCAGAGGATTGAGCACTAGAAACCATTTCTGCTTGGCCTTCAAATTCAGCCTTGCACCATGATGTCAAACTGAGTGGCAGTACTTTTGCTGGAATAATCTCAGCGTTTGTTGTTCTAGGGTGATTTTCCCAAGGTAGCAGCATGTCATTTTAATATTATTAGAACTTTTAAATTTCATTGTCTTTTTTGGTTAAACTATACTTTTTAGTGTTTCTTCTGTTCCATTGCTTTGGGTTTCTTCTCAAGGAACTCATATTATTTTTATGTCGAATATTTATTATCAATTTTCTGTCACTTGTCACTCTTTTTACTCTTTGTCATCATCTCTCTTTTTTTATTGAGGTATAATTTACGTAGAAGAAAATGCACAAAACCTAAGAGTACAGCTCAAAGAATTTAGCATACACAGGCCTTGTGTAATCACCACCCAGACCAAGAAACAGAGCATTTTCCATCATCCTCTAAAGTTCTATTGCACTCCCTGCCAGTCAAGACCCATCCCCCACAGATAAACTATTCTGCATTCTCTCACCATAGATTAATTTTGCTTATTTTTGCACTTCATATAAATGCAATGATGCGGTCTCTCTCTTTAGTTCTGTGTTCTTTCCCTCAATATCTGGTTTTGAGGTTCAATCTTGACAGGCTAATATGTCAATAATTTGGTTTTTGTCTTGCCAAGAAATATTCTCTTTTATGGTTATCGCAAAATTTCATTACCCATTTTTCTGATGATGGACAGATTCATTTTTGGTTATTATGCATGAAGCAACTGTGAATATTCATATATAATTTTGGGTGGAGACATTCACTTGTGGAGATACCCAATCTCCTGGATACATACACCTAGGAACAGAATTGCCTGGGGAAAGGGTAGAAACTGACAGAGATTCTTGCAAAGGAGTGTATCCTTTTACATTTTCCCCCAAATACAGGACACTTCCAGTTTCTCTAGTATAGTCCCCAACACTTGGTATTCTCAGTCTTTTTAATTTTAGCCATACTGCTGGCTGTGTAGTGGTTTGCCATCTTGGTTTTCCAAAGCTTACTGGCCAAGTGACTCTCTTATTATGTCAAGTGGCTTTTCTAATCTGCTCATTAATAAATGAGGTTGTTCGTAATTTTCCTTCTGACTTATATAAGTTCTTTGCATACTTTGGATTTACTGTTCCTCATCAGACATAAGTATTGCAAGTAATTATTCCTAGTCTATGAATTGCTTTTTCACTTTTGAAATAGTCATGTGTGATAAGCTAAAGATTCAATATTTTGTGAACTCCACTTTGATCCATTTTTCATCTATGGTGAGTTCCTGGGTATTATGTCTAAGAAATATTTGCCTATTCATTGTTCATGAAAATATTCCCATTTTTTTCAAAGGCTTTATAGGTTTAACTTTCACATCTCAAATTAACTTCAATGTATTGTGAGAAGTGGTTTTTCATATAACTTATTTTTAAATAAATATTCATTTTTTCTAACACTTTTTTATGGAAAAGTCTTTTATTACCCCCGTGAAACATATTGGTGACTTTATAAAAAAAATCAAATAATTGTATGCGTATGTGGGTAAATATTTTACTCTCGACTCTTTCACATTGATTTGCTTGTGCTGTATTTACTTCCACCACTATTATAGTGTTGTAACTATTAAAGCTTTAAAGTGAGTTTTGAAATCTACTAGTGTGTCCTCCAACTTAATTCTTCTTCAAGGTTGTCTTCGCTATTCTTGGTACTTTCACTTCCATATACCTTTTAGAGTTAGCTTGAAAATCTACTCAAAAAACGCCTGCTGCAATATTAATAAGGATAATGTTGATCTGCCATTCTAACAAGATTGAAGCTTCCAGTGTATGAATTTCATAGATTTTTGTAGGTTTCTCTAGGTCTTCTTTAATTTCTCTCAGTAATAGTTCTCAGGTGTCTTTATTATATCTGTTCTTAGGCATTTAATGATTGTGGATGGTAATCTTTATATTGTTTTATTGAATTTCATTTTCTCAATAACTCACGGCTAGTATGGAGAAATACAATTGATTATTATATGAATGCTGTGAGGTATAATTTAGGTACAATAGACTGCACCACTTTAAAGTATACAATTAAATATCTGACAGACTACACACTAATGAAACTGCTGCTACAATCAGGACACAGGGCATTTCCATTAGCTCATGACTTTCCTCATGCCCCTTTGCAGTCCATCACTTCCTCAACCCCCAGCCCCAGGCAACCACGGTCATTACAGGTGGGTTTGCGTTTTTAACAACTTTATATAATGGAACCATACATGTACACTCTCATGTCTGCATTTCTTCATGCAGCATAGTGATTTTAAAATGCATCCACATTACCCCATGCATCAACAGTTCATGCCTTTTTATTGCTAAGGGGATTTCCTTTGTATGGCTGTACCGTGTCTATTTATACATTCGTCTATTAATGGACATCAGTGTAGTTTCCAGGTTTTGGCCATTATGAATAAAGCTATTGTGGATATTCATGTGCGGATTGTTGTGTGGACATATTGTGTAAAAACCTAGGAGTGGAACGGCTTTTCACGTGACTGGTGTATGTTTAACTGTGGTGCAGCTGTTCAAAGTGGTTGTACCATTTTTCATTCCCACAAGTGCAAGAGATTTCTAGTTGCTTTACATCCTCACCACATGTGGTATTTCCTGTCTCTTTAATTTTAGTCATGTTAATGGATGGGGAATGGTAACCATTGTAGTACGAATTTGTTTCCCAGATGACAGAGTTGAACAACTTTTCATGTGCTTTTTGGTCATTAGTATGTCTTCTTTTGTGAAGTATTTCCTCAAGTCTTTTGACCAATTGTCCTATTGCATTATCTTATCGGACAAAATATGTGTAAGAAAGGTCCAGTGAAAACTACAGAACAATACTTCGAGAAATTAAAGAACTAAATTAATGGAGAGAGAAACTTGTGGATTGGAAAACTCAAGATGCTTTAGACGTCAATTCTCCCCAAAGGGATCCACAGATCTATTACAATCCCAATCCAAATTCCAGCAGGTTTGTTGGGACACTGACAAGCTGATTCTGAAATTTATGTGGAAACACAAATGATCTTGAATTATCAAAGCAATTTCACAGAATTAGATGAAAGATGGATAGCTTACATTGCCTATTTCCAGAATTACTATACAAATCTTTCACTATACAATAGAAAATTGATTTCTTTGTCTTTTTAGAATTTGGTATTAAGAGCTCCTGTATCGTCTGGGTTAAGTCCTCTCTCACATAAGTGAGTTACAAATATTTTCAACTCACAGTGGCTTGACTTTTCATTCTCTTACCAGTGTTTTTCAAAAAGCAAATGTTTTAAATTTTTATGACGTCCAATTTCTCAATATTTTCTTTTATTGATTATGTTTTTTGTATCAATCTAAGAAATATTGGTCTAACCTAAAGTCACAAATATTTTCCTCTTTGTTTTCTGGAAGTTTTACAGTTTTAATGTTTACATTCAGATCTATTATCTATTTTGAGTTAATTTTTGGATATCGTGTGAGACATGGATTCTATTTATTTATTTAACTATTTTTCATGTAGATATAGAAAACCACTAGTTGAAAAGCTTGAAAAAGATCATTCTTTATCATTTGTTGAAAAGACTATCTTTTCTCCACCGCAGTGCCTTTTCACATTTGTCAAGAATCAGTCTCTTGGGGCTGGCCCAGTGGTGTACCAGCTAAGTTCGTGCACTCCACTTCGGTGGCATGGGATTCACTGGTTTGGATCCAAGGCAGTGACCTCCTCACTGCTCCTCAAGCCATGCTGTGGCAGGCATCATACATATAAAGTAGAAGAAAAAGGGCACAGATCTTAGCTCAGGGCCAATCTTTCTCAGCAAAATGAGGAAGATTAGTGGTGGATGTTAGCTCAGGGCTACTCTTACTCAAGAAAAAAATAAAATAAAATAAAATAAAAATTTAAAAGATCAGTCTCATTATAGGTATTAGTTTACTTTTTGACTCTGTGTTCTGTTCCATCGATCTGTTGACTTACCATTACACCAATTCCGTACTGCTTTGAACAAAATATAATAGTTCTTGAAATGAGGTAGAGCTAGCCCTCCAACATTGTTTTTTTATTTTATAAGTGTTTTGACTATGCTAGATCTTTGTCATTTTATATTCATTTAGAATCACATCATTACTGTCTTCCTAAGATGCTGACTGAGATTTGAGTTGGCTTGGGTTGAATCTATAGACCCACTTGGGGAAAACTGACATCTCAAAAATAATGAGTCTTCTGACCGATGAACAGGGAATTGGTCTTCATGTTTTAGGTCTTCATTAATTTCTTTCACCAACATCTTGTACTTTCATTTGTTTGATGTTATTATTTTTTACATTTCAGTTGTGCACTGGAATTACATAGACATAAAATAGATTTTTGTATATTGACCTTGTATCCTGTTAGAAACAAATGCTTCAGTATCAAGCCAGATCTGGCAGAGTAAACAGTTTTGGGGACTTGTGTATTTGCCAGGTGAGAAGAATCTTCTTCAGATCAATTGAGGTTTTATCATCAGGCCAAAGAAGATAATCAACACCCATGTTGAGTCCTGTGGCCGGGAGGTGTTTGTAGGAGGGCTGTTGTGGACTAACGAATGTGAAAGGTTTTGTGTGTTCATCAGTAAGATTTCCTTAAAAGTAACCATTCGGTTGGTGAGGCTGCCAGTTTATCCTTGTATTCAGTGCAATACCAGTTACAAGATTTAGGGCCCAGTTTGCGCCCGTATTATTTCATTTAGTCTTCCATAATTTATTCCAGCATTATGTACTGCCAGAATTTTTTGAACGGTATGCAAAGATATAGCCCTCAAATATCATAAGTTCGTGCTTAGACACTGCCTCATATACCATCTCTGAGGTAGGTGTCCACTCCCATCAGTCTGTAAGGATCAGAGCCCTGTGGCTGCAACAGAATCTATAGTCCCTTTGCACCAGCTTCATTCCCCCCAAAAGAGGGTGAAAGACCTTCCGTTCAAATTATGCCATGACTGGTGTATGTAGCATATTTAAGTTATCTCCTTAGTCACTGAGCTTTCCAGCCAGTCATGTAAAGCCTGCTCACCTGGATGACTCACGAGGTCTCATTCCCAGTGGGTCAGATGACTTGTCTCTGAAAGACCAAAGCATCTATTTGTCATTATGTATCTCTCCTAAAGCTTATTCTTGTTGGGCTAAAACATGGCTTGCAACCACGTTTAAATGTGTTTTATTTATATCTGTTTAATAGTTTTCTAATGGTGGTGTCCAAACTGACTTTCTTTGTACAGTCCAATGTTTTGTTTCCCAATGCTCTGCCCATTTGACAGGACCCAGAGTCAATATAAATATAGACTTATCTCATTGGTTTGTTACCAACCAACTCACAGTTATGTACATTACACATAATTCTATACATTGGGCTGACTGTCTCCTCCTTCTTTGACCTGTTTCCTGTTGGGCGTTCAGGTGTTGTAATGTTGCTCACTACTTCCACTGGCATCCACTGTGTGCTAACAGTAAAAGCAGTTGGTCTACATTGCTATTTATCAAAGTTATCATGCTATCTTTAAGTCGACATATTTGTGAGCAGCAGGAGTAGTTAATATCTATGGCACTCAATTCTTAAGTTAGGTCAAAATCTCCAATTTGGAAGTGAGAAATAACTTCTCTATTATTTTGGCTTTTTTGAAAAAACACACCATTTCCATTTCAGGTGTGTGTGCTGATGTGCAGCTTTGTGACCTCCTTTGTAAAAGTCACTGTTGGTCCAAGAGAATACAGAATGAATTCTATACAGAATGACTGCAGATCATGGGCTAAACATTTAGTGTCCAAGGGGTCCAAAATTTTGCCCAACATGTTTTTCTAAGATGTCATGTTCTTCTGAGCCAACTCATTTGCGACTCCAAAAGCCTCAAGCCATTTTCTCTGCCATCTTGTGGCCACTGCCATAAAATCTGTTTTGCCTCATCTTCTGGCACCTACAATGGGATTTGTTTTGCTTCATGGCCCTAGAGACCCAGCCATTTTCCCAGCTTGTTTAAGGGCATGAAGGACCTCCTGTTTCTGTAAGATCAATGGAAATCAGTGGTTCTCTTCGTTATTTGGTATATAGGGTCATTAGGTATATAAAGGTCATTTGGGGAAGGTGCTGTTTTTACAAGTCACTAGGTGCTGCTAAATGCAATTGATTTTCTCTCATTACATGACACTACACCCCAACCATGGATTGTATTCCCGAAAACATCACATTCTGAGTGGAATCTTGAAAATTTTTGAGATTCATTGCCAAATCACACATTGTTCAGTCATTTTGAGTCCATCGCTCTGTTTTTTCTCTTGATACGACTATTATGTAAATAAGATCTGTGAAATGAAACACAGGAAGGAGGCCCATGCCAATATTTGGGACACTCAACTGTGACAGTTGGTCACCAGGACACTCTCTGGAGGAGATTCTCTAGACTTTTGGTGGTGAATAAAGTCATGTAAACAGAAGTCGAATAATAATGAAGTATACTTGAAATCTGTAGAATGTTATAAATCAATGTTACCTCATTAAAAAGAAAAGAAAAAATTAAAATGAAAGAAAAAGACTAGTTAGACTTGTCTCTTTATTTCTCCAGCTGGCCAGGACATAGACAGTAACTACTGAGATCAGTAGTTTTCTCTGGTGACATTGGTAGTGTTGACTGCTTGGAGCCAACATGGAGCCTAATTGCTTGTATCATGAGAGACTGAAATCTGGCTGAGGTCCTAGGTCAGTGAGCCAGGAAAGGTCATCTATCTGCTGGAAAAAACAGAAAGGGGAGAAGGACAACCAGTGAGGTCATCCCAAGGCAGCACTGGCCACTTCCTGCAATGACCCACTACCACTACACTTTTCATGACTTCCTGGTTCCTAGACTGAGAGCTCTGTAAAGCTGGAATATTTTCTTCATCTCTGTATTCATGGCTCCCAGCAGCAAGTCAAGCCCTGACGAGGCTCTAGTGACATTCATTCACTGATCGAATCAAAGTGGTTACAAATCATCATCTCACTACAGTCTTGTCCCAAATGTCCTGTCAGGAATGCTCTGCTCTCTCTCAGGATGTAGCAGATGTCCATCCTGAGAGAGGAGCCTGCCCTACACTCTCTAGGCCCTATGACAATCACGTGGGGTCAGCTCTGGTGATGACGGGACTGTCCTCAGGGCTTCCACTCAATGGTTCACCCTGTCATTAGGAAGAGATGTCCTCAGCCTCCCCTCCCATGCTCTGGGCTGCCACGACACCCAAGCTTATAAGAGCTACCACATTGTGTTGAAACTATCTGCTTGTATTCTTCCTCTCACTGCTCTGATTTCCTCAGGGAAATCTCACTCATATCTGAACTCCAAGTTCTTAATACAGCATAGGGGAAATTAAGCTCTCAACAAATATTTAAGAGATATTGTGTGTGAAGCCTTTCTCAACATAAATACAGATGAATATTATTAGTATGACTGATTCAGATGCAAGGGTTCCCTAGTCATGGCCCTCCTGGCTTTAGGGCACAACTGTTTAAAGTAAGAATGGAGATCTCCAGCCTTTCCTCAAACATCATTTATCCCTCTAAGCCCACACCTACTGGGAGGACATCCACTGTGAGGGCAGCCCCAAGGTGGAGGCTGGGGGTTCTAGGTCAGAGCCTCATGGTCGCTTCCTCCTCTTCTTGGAACAGGCGATTCCCAGAAGTAGAAACCAACCCTGATCCATCCTTGGATCTCCTTGGCAGGTGCACAGGTTCGCTGTGGAGTAAGTTGCTCTCCCAGTCCTCACTGTCCAGCTCAGGCCTGCTCATGTGGAGCTGGGTGATGCTGTACACATTCCTCAGTTTCCCTTGACTTTTCTGAACTCAACTTGGCCTGATTCTCACCTCCTTTGGCAAACACCTGCTCCACCAGTACCTGGCCATTCTTTGGGTTGTTTTCATCCTCCAAACCTGCTGATTTTCTTTTGTCCATCTGCTCTCTCAGTTCTGTGTTTTCAGCCCGTGAGCTCAGCTCAGGCTCCTGTAGGAGACACACAGAGAAGGGACCAAGGTCGGCTCTTGGCTTCAGTTCCCAGGGCACACTTAACATACAACTCAGTCCCTCATGCACTTAGAGAAAACCGAGCAGGAAAGGATTTTGAGAATTTGAATAACAACCTTACCTTACAGATGAGCAAACTGAGGCCCAGAGAGAACAGGAGATTTTCCCAGGCTCCTTCACCACTTGATGGCGGCAGAGCCACCACACAAGCCTTGGCCACAAGATTCCATGTCCAAAAGCACCTACCACACCCTCCAGGAACCCACATCTGAATGAGAAGTGACATTGGATCAAACATCAGTATTTCCGCTGTTAAAACAAAAATATCTGAAGGACCTTGTCGGGGACAATTCTTTTATCACAGTTCTATAGTCTTCTTATGTATACTCAGTCAGTTTTCAAGCCTAGTTGGCACAATGAGACCAGCACACCCAAGTATTAAATACAATTTATCACAGCGACAATTGAAATGTACTTGGGGGGCCAGCCCTGTGGTTGAGAGGTTAACTTTGCAGGCTTTGCTTTGGTGGCCCAGGGTTTCACTGGTTCAGAACCTGAGTGCAGACATGGCACCACTCATCAGGCCATGCTGAGGCAGTGTCCCACATGCCACAACTAGAAGGACCCACAACTAAAATATACAACTATGTACTGGGAAGATTTGGGGAGAAAAAGCAAGGAAAAAAAAAAAAGATTGGCAACAGTTGTTAGCTCAGGCGCCAATCTTTAGAAAAAAAAATGTACTTATGGGATCATCTGTGAAACGTCTAGCTCCTGTCTCAGAAGATCACCTTCCTGACAGCAGGCGCGCTCTTTGCCTTGTCCACCCCATCTCTCCAGGGCCTCCACAAGAGCCCGCCAGATAAACCTCTCAGGAAATACTTGCCAAGTCGATAAATAAGAGTTCCCAGGATTAACTAACTTTCACTGATGTCTTCTGGTCCCAACCACATCTGCAGTCAAACCCTATCCCAGGTCTGTGTTGAAGCAATAAAAGCAGGGCTGTAGGAAAGGCAGTCAGAGGTTCAAATACCAGCTCCACCATGGACCCAGAATGCTTTTGTGGAGGACTTCATTACCCTCTTTGAGCGTATTTATCTCATGTATAATAGAGAAGAATGTAGAATGTCAAAGAGAGAAGGCAGCATTGACCACTAGAGTGGTGGTGTATGATTAAATGAGATATCATGCAGTAGACAGGACTCCAATACACGGCCACCAGCTTCATAGTTAAAGACATCCACATCAGAGACAGTGTGGTGCTTGTTGAAAACGTCTGTGGTTAAGGCCCAAAAACTTGCATCTCAGAAAAAAATTCCAAGGACAATCTCATGCAAGGAAAGAGCCCCACCATTAAACGAACAATCTAGGATGGAAACCTCCAAAAGCTCTAGGGGCAGCAAGAATGACTCAGTTGGAGCACAGTAAGTCCTTTGTCCAAGGTGGCCTTTGTGTGGGAAATGTCCCCCTTTCCAGGAAGGGTTCTTACCTGATGTGGGACACAAAGAGGACCCTGCTTCTGCAGTCGGCCCTTTTAGTGCCTCCATTGTCCTTTAGGTTTTCTCCTCTGCTCTAATCGCTGTGGATTGCCATCCTCATCTGGGTCATTTCTGTCTGAAGACCTCTGTGATTGTATTCTCCTCTTGGAGAAAGAGATGGCGGAGGTCAGTTCTGGGGCTCCACAGTTCTAGGCTTTCTCCTAAGCCGCCTAGGTGAGCAGAAAGAAATCATGACGGAGAGAAATCAGGTCAATAAAGAGGATCCCAGAGGAGCATGAGATCGCAAGGGCAGGCCCTCATGGGAGATAGTCAGAACCCCGACAGGATCAATATCAGACCTATTCAGGTGGAGAGGACACACCAATCAATTCTGTGAGCAGAGAATCCAGTCACGTCCTTCCAGACTTCTGATCTACAGAACTGTGAGATAACAAATGTGTGTTGTTTTATACCACTGTTTTTGTAATCTGTTAACAGGCAGCAATAGAAAACTAATTCAGATGCTTGTCTCTATTCTGCTGATTTTTCAATTTTCAAAACATGTATGCTAATCCCCATAAACTAAAAAAGATCAAAGAACCACAGTAAAAACCTTGTGCCGTGTAAATCTTGTGTTCCCCTTCCTATGACTGTTCCAAAGCCCGTGTATCATGAAGAACACTACTAAGAGCATTTCAGGCACTGGAGGAATGTCTCTTTAATGTGACCAACCAAACCTCTAAAGGAATAAAGAGGGCACAATACTTAACTCCACATAACATTCTCTACGAATCCATCATCTATCTCTATTTTCTATGGCAGATTATGTTTTAGCTCCTTGTTCTTCTGAACTCACCAGACAAGGTTTTACAGCAAGTACCAGTTCCCGGCATAGGTGAACCAATTCAAGGAGAGCAATAGAACAGCCACTATATTAAGTTCCCCAAACAAATTCTTTATATTGAATGCAATCTCTCCTCCTATTTGGACAATAAGTAAAGAACAGTTCTAGTTTTTGAACTCCATTTCTAACGAAAATTTCAATTTACAGGTCTCTATTTTCCAGTTTTCATTCTGCTCAATTCCAGTCATGGACACCTCACTCCTTAAGGTTGGTGCATTCCCAATTCCCTGCAGCCTGCACTCTTTCAATGGCACTCAGGGGAACCCAACCTCAAACCTCATCTATGAACCAGGCCCTCACCCTCAAAATCCAGGACAGTGTGCAAACCCAACAAGCAATAGCATCCACCCAGGAGGAGTGATATATTTGCACGTCTCTTGGCCCAGATTATCTGAGAGAACAGAGCAGTCATAACATAGAAGAGAACAGAGAAAAATCATACTGATTTCAGCTTTGCCAGGATGTCAGTGAAGTCAGATGAATGAGCATAAACTCATTGGAGGAACTCTCTCAAGAAGGGTTTAATTGTTGACAAAAATAGATGGTAGGTATAGATGCTACCCAGTGTTGTCAAGAGGGTGGAGAAAAGAATATTCTCTTAAATGATTGGGAATATGAATTGGTAAAGCTTCTTTGCAAGGCAGTAGGGTAGGATTTAGCAAAACTATACATGTACAAATATATTTCTAAACCCAGCACTTCTCTTTACAGGGACAGATGCTAGAGTAATACTTACACAAGCAATGATAGAGATAGATACAGATATAGATATAGATATAGATACAGATATAGATATACAGATGTCCCATGCAGCATTGTTTGTAAAACACTGGAACCAATTCCATATCCATCAATTGGAGAACACATTTATAGTGGTCCATCCATTCCCTGAAAGGGTCTGAAGCAGTTTGAAAGAACAAGGCAGATAATAACAATACAGATGGGGATGGACTGGGAAGAGCTAAGATGTACTGAGTATTTATTCTGTGCCAGGCACTGGGCTCAATGCTTTCCCTGCACATCTCATTTAAACCTAGGACAACCCAGGGAGGAAGAACTCCTATTTGACCCATTTTTAAGTGAGAAATTGAGCCACAGAAAATTCAAGAAACTTAGCCAACATCACCTGTTACCCTGTCAGGTTTGCACCTACAGCTTGTGAGAACAGGGTGCTCTCTTTCCTGGTTCTTTATTTTAGGGATTTCCAGAGAGAAAGAAAAGTACCAGCCTCTGATGCCCTGAACTGATCTGACACTCACAGCCTGACTGTTTTGTTCTCATGCTGGAAATAAACAATCTCGCATACAGAATATCAACCTCAGACAAGATTACTCTCAGACCTGGATAAAATGAGACAAAACAAGGCTACCTCATAATTTTGTCCAGGCAGAGACAAAGACAAGCTCACTATGCAACCTACAAAATCCCAAACATCCTCCTCTTTTTCTAAGTAAATGGCTGTTACTTCGTTAGTCCAATCATAGAGTTGCCCCTGCTGACAACAGTATTCAGTATGGAACAAACCCTGCCTCCTTCCATCCTTCCCCAAATCACCCAGCCAAAGCCCAAATCCTATAATGCATTCCTTCTAACACCCTCTTACTTAGATCATGGGGTGTGTTCTTTCTGGCTGCAAGGAATAAAAGACCAAAGTTGTTTAAGAAGAATTGTGTTCCTGGCGATTTGGCTTAAGGGAATTGATACCAGCTTTCCAGGATGAGCAGCTGTAAAAACCCAGCCTCAGGAAGAAAGGTTAGGTTCTCTGTGAGATATCTAGGCTCTGAAACTCTACAACTTGTTTTCACCCTTAAAGATAAAACAGATTCTTTCTACCTAATCCTTTTAGTAACCAACGTGACGCTTAGGAATTTAGGCAGGATTTTTCCACATCTGTTGAGGATAAGGTTAAGAGAGAACCTAGTTAAGAGAGAATGTGCCTCACAAATACAGCTTAAAAGGACCTGGGATCAGTGACAACCCAGTAGCCCTCGCCGGGCCTGACCACCCTCCCTTCATCTGACAGATGAACCAGCCCACATATTACCCAATGAAAGGTGGGCGCTGGTCGTCTCTGCCAGGTCTCTCTAGCCCCAAGCTGCCACACCCTGGGCTCTTATCCCTTGTCTAAGTGCTCCAGCTCCAAAAGACCTTGAGTCCAAGAATTGTATGGAGATACCTACACTACCATTGTGTGATATCAGAATCAGAAATTTCTGTTGGTGACAAAGTGACAGGACTGTCATATGCCCACATTCAGAAGGAAAAGCTACATTTCTTGAAGAAATTACTCAAGTAAAGACGTCATTATCCCACCCACCTTAAATGTATGACGTTTTGCAGTGCATGTCTCTGGATCGCGTGGCAAGGGCTGTTCTAGCCGGTTTTGGTGACCGGCGCCTCCATCAAAGGCAGGGAGCACTTGGCCGGCTCTGTGGGGTCTCCTCCCGCAAAGGTGCAGGGCCCCTCCCTCTTCCTTTTCCCAGGAAACTGCGGGACACTGTTCCCAACTCCTTGCCCCTGGTGAGTGTGAGAGCGTCATGACTGCTCGTTTCTTCCCTGGAAATCCTGTTCCTCATATCTGTCCTTACCAGACACACCTTTTGAGTTCATCTTTCTTCTCCTTTTATTCCCTTAAAATCTTGCTCCCATTTCTAAAACACATCCTTGGCCTGATCCTCAAAATCTTTTGTTGTTGCTCTTATTCCTTCTGATAGTTTAAGTCTTCAAGAGCTCTTGTTCTAAATTGGTCTCTGGATGAAGCACCATCCCCAGGAAGGAGGCCTAGCAGCTCGCGGCCTAAACCTGGAGGGTGATGAAGTCACTTCCGGCTCAGTTTGCTGTCCTGCCATTGGCCGGGAGGGTGGAGTGGGAGGGGAAAAGTGCGGGCAGGAGGTGGTGCGTGGGTCAGAAAGAAGTAACAGTGAATGACACGAGGCCAGGGGCGGGTCTTATGCAGATGAGACAGGTCCAGGGGCTGGTGTTCAGACACCTGTTGGTCACAGACTCTATGACTTCCTGAGCCACAGGGATGGAGTCCAGGATGGTTGCCTGAATTTGAGAGCAAGTTCTCTGTAGAGGAGCCCGAGGGCTTGGGGAGGGTGTCCTAGAGACAGGAGTGGACAGTATAAGGCTTTAAGGTTATGCCAAGGCGGCAGGGAATGATGATTCATGCGCTGTGCCACAGACAGTCCCAAAATGGATGTGCTTCCTCAGGGTAAGGTTGCTGAATCATACTTCGTAGTTTGTTATCCCCGTCATTTTTTCAACTTTGAGGATCTGACTGTGTAAGATGTGACCCTGAGTCATGGTGCATGGGCTGTGTCCTGTTTGGGATTTCATGAGAGCTGTCTTAATCCCGAGCTGTTCTCCTAATCTTTCTTTCCTTCCAAATTGGCCACTCTAGCTCTTCTGCTCATCTACTGCTGTGGGCACTGAGTTCTCTCCTGCTCCCTTCATGAGACCTGCCACAGACTCAGGGGAGGACCAGCACTGGCCAGGTCCAGGGTCTTTACTGCTCGTTGCTTGGCTCCCGTTGCCGTCGGCTATTGGTTTTTGTTTGGTTGTTGCTCTGTGAGTGAGTGTGTGTGTTTTTTGCCATGTGTTTACATTGGGTGTGAAGTTTTGGGGACACATGAGAAAGCTGATGCTGGGAACCTCAGGCCACCTTCTGTGGGTTCTGCTGTTTCTCTGGCTGGCTGTTCTCTCCAGGTTGTTGACCTCTGTTGGAGGCCACTATCCCCTCACCTCTGCATTTGGGCATTTCCTGTCTACAGGCCTCTGAGATCCTTGGAATGCTCTGGCCACCCAGCCCTTGAGGAGCTCTTGCCTATGAACCCACAAAATGCCTGGGGTAACTGGGAAGTCCTCTTCTCTGCCATGGTTGTCAAACACACTTCCTTCTTAGAAGGTCCCAAGAGTCAGGACAATTCTGAGTCCCCCCACCCCCCACCCCCCAATAAAGCTTGGCACCTCAGTCCATGGCTCTAGAATGCACTGGATTCCAAGCTCCTCAGAGATACCCGCTGTTGGTCCAGGGACAATAGGTCAGAGCTATGGTTGCCAGCACCATGTTTGTCACACAGGGCCTCCTCCAGTCCTGGCGCCACCACTTGTCCAGTTGGGACCAGGGCCCACCTCCTGAGCTTCCCCTGTGGGTCACGTGGATGCAATAGTGTCCCACACCTCCTCGTGCTGTGCAGATTGAGATAGCCCAACTGCTCACTTAGCACAGTTTGTGCTTCCTGGTTTGATCTGCATCGACAGAATGATATATTTTCTTCAACTGGATAACACAATATGCAGAAGGCTGCATAAAACATAAACATACACCTTAATGAATGGCTATAAATTAAAATAACCCCCACCTAGATCAATAGCTACAATTTATGAGGCTTCCAGAAGCTTCACACATGCCCCTTCCTAATCACATTTTCTTCCCTGCCCTTAGCAGTAACCAGTCTTATGTTCATGGTGTTCCATTCCTTGTTTACTTCATAGTTTGGTTCATTATGCACTCCGCACAGGTCTGGGTTTAACCTGTAATCATACAGTGTATATTCTCTTCTGTCTGTATTTTTTCACTAAAAATTATGGATTTAGGAGTCATGAGTGATCCTCCATTTTCATGGCTAATGAACCATACCCCAATTTAGTTATCCATTCTATTGATGATGGACATTTGGGTTGTTTCCAGTTTGCGGCCTTTTCACACAATGAGGCTATGGTTCTTATTGTACAGGTGTCCTAAACTCAGTGGATTACACAAGAAGGAGTGGAATTCTGGGGTCCTATATTACGCCTGTCCAAGACTTTCTGAGGTTAAAAAATAAATTATAATGCAAAGCTTGCAGATTGTAAAATTCATATGAACAGAATAGAACAAACTGAATCCAGGTGATGTATTGGATATATAGATGCAAGCTTACATGTTCAAGTACTAATCGGTGTGTTTCTTTGTACAGCCTCCCCACTCCATTCAAGTTTGACATCTTCACATATCCAACTAGAATGACCTGGGAGGCCTAGAACCGATTCAGCAGGGGTTCCCCATGGCTCGATGAGGAGACCTGGCTTGCACTTACTTTTCTCTTGGGAACTTTTTATGCTTTGGACTCTCCAGAACCACAAGACCAGGATTTGGCAAATGAAGGCCTTGGGAGGGAGAGTTGGGAGGCTACAGTCCTGTTACAGGTGAAGGATTTGGGCCCAGGCTTGGGGATATCCAGTGGAAAAAGAATCTCCAGAACCAGGTCACAGGAGGAGGAATGAGAGGCTGTTCCTGTAGAAAGAAAGGAGGGTGGAGGATGAGAGACCAGGGTCAGAATTTGTGTTTGCAGAATCGGATAAGGGGGAGTTCCAGAGAGAGGGGCTGCCATTCGGGGCCAGGGACTACAGCCACCTTGGTATTCAGCTCCCCATCCTCCACCTCTTCCTACTTCTCCTCCTAATCTGCGCCTCCTCCCATATCCTGCCTCTCCATTCCCCTCCCCTTCCTCTTCCATCTCATGATGGCACACAGGGGCCATAGGGAGCCACACAGTAAGTATAGGAAAATGTTTTAATCTATTTTAATATCAGAAGAAAGATTATTCTCTTCTGGTCAAAGAAAATATTTTAACACATAATAATAATAATTCATTTCCATTATGCCAACACAGTGGTAAAATATACTTTTTAATATTTTATGGGTGAGGGGGCCGAGGAAGGCAAAAGTGCATAGGGGCCACAAAAGTCATCATGTGAATTGTGTGCTTTGTGTGCATTTGCAGTGTATTGTATCTGAAAGTAAAGACCTATACAGCCAATCAAACAAGGGCGAAGGACTCAGCAGTTGTAGTGCAAGGCCTTTGTCCCTGGTGGTCTTTGGCAGAATCTCCCCTCCTCCAGGGAAGGGGTCCTACTTGGAGGGCCCAGAATAGATTCGTCCATCTGAGCTCTTAGCTCTTTCAGTCCCACTTTGGTATCTCCTCTCCTCTTGGTGCTGGATGTTCTCAGTGCTCATGGGGAGAATATTTTCTTGAAGACCACGGTTACTGCCTCCACTATGGGGTGACATGAAGAAGAGATGCCTTAGGCACCTTATCAGTGACCCAATTTTCTCCACATCCATGTGGATGAGCTGAAGTGAGATAACGATTTAAAGAGATCAGATCACTCAAGAGGTTCCATCCAAACCTGGCAGCACAAAGGCAGCTCCTAAGTGAAGAATCAGCCCTACTGTATGGCATCCGGATAACTGCTTCCTCGGCCACATGGTCCCTGGAGACCACTGTGGGTGGGAGACAAGGAGAGAGACAGCTGTGAGGAGGCAGTGGAGGGCCCCCAAGTGTATGAGAAGAGAAACAAACAAACAATGAATCAATCTATTGAAAAGAAAGGTGTGTTTTAATTATGCTGGAGGGCAGGAGGCTGTGATTCCTATCTTCTGGGTAGAATAAAGTCCCCTGAGATAACACCTTGTAAGTCAGGAATCTTCATGAGACCCCATATCACCTTATAGTCGCTGACCACAAAGCACAAGGCTCCCAATGTCAGAGCTCCGAGCTGCTCAGCTCCTCCTTGAGGGTCTCCAGTGAAGGAGACCGTCCTTCTCAGCAGCCCCTTTCCGTTGTTGGCTTCCCTGTGCTGATCCTTCCAAACACTCTTTCTCAAATCCCCAAATTTCTCCTTGTTCACTCTTGCATGTGCAGGAAAAAACGTCAAGGGTGCAGTATTTCTCAGGGACTTTCTTTTATTGAGTGTTCTATGTAGGTCATTCATCAATCTGTTTCAGTTTGAATTGTCCTGTGTCTTTTCCTCAAAGAAAGAATGTAAAATTTTACATATTCTTCTTTTAGTCTCTACTAATCTTTCATTCCCTTTGGAGAGTGTGGAGTCAATCTGAGAATAATAGTTTATGACTAGGGAATTTGGCAAAAGGATATTTATCCCAATGGCTGATTAGTGTTATTCTTAACATTCACATCAAAATGTTGACCCAGTTTCCCTCCATAGCAACATAACGGGTTTCATGTAACCCAGGGAAGTCAATGTTGGCATCCCGGTCTCCCTACTTCATCCTTTGTTGATACGTGTAGTTCATTTTGTTCTTAGTTTCTGTAAAAATTAAACTCTGTATATGTAACTTATGAATTTCATTATAATTCCATGGGATCTCTTTCCTGGTCATCAAAGGCATTTAAGAATTTCACATACAGCACCTTGAATACATGTAACAAATCTGATGATATTAATTGTATTTGCCTTTGGACAAGCAATATATTCAAGAGGAATAGATGCAAAGGCAGTTTCTATGGAAAACTATGGCTGGATCTGCCTGTGTTGGCACATACCAGTGACCTGTGGATGTGTTTCTCCGATGGATGGGAAAATATAGGCTATGACCAGGGGCAGGAAGGATATATGCCATGTATGTACAATAATGTTTAGTAGCACAGCAGCTGGGATCAGGAAGAGAGATGTGGCATGAGAGTCATCTTCTAACCTGCATCCTATCCATGGTTTGTGAGCCTAAAATGTGGGACGTCACCCTGATATATGTGTCTCTGTAACTCTATTGGGATTGGCTAGGCTGGTGGTTTCACAAGGGTGACAATGGGCACGACCTCCAAGTGTTCCACTAAGCATTCATGACTAAGTGAAGGAAGGATGGGGCAGATTGCTTTTTTTTGTAATTGAGATCATATTGGCTTATAACACCATGCAAATTTCAGCTGTACGTTATTACATATCAGTTTCTGTACAGACTACATCGTGTTCACCACCAATAGTCTAGTTTTTATCCATCACCATACATACATACTCCTTTACCCCTTTCACCCTCCCCTCACCCTCTTCCTCTTTGGTAACCACTAATCTGTTCTCCTTATCCACGTGTTTATCTTCCACATGTGAGTGAAATCATACAGTGCTTGTCTTTGTCTGGCTTATTTCACTTAGAGTAACACCCTCAAGTTCCATCCATGTTGTTGCAAATGGGACGATTTTGTCTTCATTTATGTCTGAGTAGTATTTCATTGTATATATATATAGATAGATACACCACATCTTCTTTCTATATTCATTCATTCATGGGCACTTGGGTCGCTTCTATGTCTTGGCTATTGTGAATAATGCTGCAATGAACATACGGATGCATAAATCTCTTTGAATTGTTGATTTTATATTCTTTGGATAAATACTCAGTAGTGGGAGGGCTGGATCATTTGGTATTTTTATTATCAATTTTTTGAGACTCTCCATACTGTTCTCATAGTGGCTGCACCAGTTTGCATTTCCACCAGCAGAGTGTGAGAGTTCTCTTTTCTCCACATCCTTTCCAACATTTATTTCTTGCCATGTTAATTGTAGCCTTTCTAATAGGTGTCAAGTGAAATCTCAAGGTAGTTTTGATTTGTTGTTCCCTAAGAATTAGTGATGTTGAACATCCTTTCATGTGCCCGTTAGTATATCTTCTTCAAAAAATGTTCATATCCTCTGCCCATTTTTTCATTGGGTTGTTTGGTTTTTTTGTTGTTGAGTTGTATGAGGTCTTTATATATTTTGGAAACTACCCCCTTATCAGATAGATGATTTGCAAATATTTTCTCCCAGTTGATGGGTTGTCTTTTTGTTTTGTTCATGGTTTCGTTTGCCTTGCAGAAACTTTTTAGTCTGCTGTAGTCCCATTTCTTTATTTTTTGTTTTGTTTGCCTTGCCTGAGTAGACATGGTATTCAAAAAGATACTGCTAAAACCAATGCCAAAAAATTTACTGCCTATATTTTCTTCTAGGAGTTTTATGTTTCAGGTCTTATATTCAAGTCTTTAATCCATTTTGTGTTAATTTTTGTCTATGGTGTAAGACATGCTCTACTTTCATTCTTTTGCATGTGTCTGCCCAGTTTTCCCAACACTATTTATTGAAGAGACTTTCATTTTTCCAGTGTATGTTCTTGGCTCCTTTGTTGAAGATTAGCTGTCTGTAGATGTGTGGTTTTATTTCTGGGCTTTCAATTCTGTTCCATTGATCTCTGTGTCTGCTGTCTGACGGTACCATGCTGCTTTGACTTCTATAGCTTTGTAGTAAATTTGAAGTCAGGGATTGTGATACCTCCAGCTTTGTTCTTTTTTCTCAGGGTTGCTTTGGCTATTTGGGGTCTTTTGTATAGAATCATGTCATCCACAAACAATGAGAGTTTTACTTCTTCCTTTACAATATGGATTACTTTTATTTCTTTTTCTTGCCTAATTGCCCTGGCTAAAACTTCTATTTTTATTTTGAATAAGAGTGGCAAGAGTGGCCACCCTTATCTTGTTCCTGTTCTTGGAAGAATGGTTTTCCATTTTTCACTGTTAAGTATGATATTGGCTGTGGGTTTGTCATGTGTGTGCTTTATTTCATTTAGGTATTTTCCTTCCATACCCATTTAATTGAAAGTTCTTGTCATAAATCTATGTTGGATCTTCTCAGATGCTTTCTCTGCATCTATTGAGGTGATCACGTGATTTTTATTCTTCAGCTTGTTAATGTGGTGTATATCACATTGATTGAATTGTGGATATTGAGCCATCCCCGTATCCCTGGAATAAATCCCACTTGATCATGGTGTATGATCCTTTGAATGTATTGATTTGCTAACATTTTGTTGAGGATTTTTGCATCTATGCTTATCAGCAATATTGGCCTGTAATTCTCCTTTTTGTGTTGTTCTTTTCTGATTTTGGTCTTGGGGTAATGAGTAGAATGAGTTAGCAAGTGTCCCATCCTCTTCGGTATTTCAGAAGAGTTTAAGAAGGATAGGTATTAAATCTTCTTTGAATGTTTGGTAGAATTTACCAGAGAAGCCATCTGGTCATGCACTTTTGTTTTTTGGGAGGTTTTTGATTCTTGTTTCCATTTCTTTACTTGTGATTGGTCTATTTAGATTCTCTCTTTCTTTTTGACTCAGTTTTGGGAGGTTGTACGATTCTATGAAGTTATCCATTTCTCATAGGTTATCCAATTTGTTGGCATATACCCTTTCACAGTATTCTCTTATAATTCTGTGTATTTCTGTGGTATCTATTATAATTTCTCCTCTTCCATTTCTGATTTTATTTATTTGAGTCTTCTCTCTTTTTTTTAGTGAGTCTGACTGAGGGTTTGTAGGTTTTGTTTCTCTCACAAAGAAGCAGCTCCTACTTTCATTGATCCTTTCTATTGTTTTTTAAGTCTCTGTTTTATTTATATCCCTTCTATTTTAATTGTCTCCCTCCTTCTGCTGACTTTGGGCTTTGTTGGTTCTTCTTTTTCTAGTTCTGTTAGGTTAGTTTAAGATTGTTTATTTGAGATTTTTCTCCTTTCTGATAGCCTCTTATCTCCATTAGCCTATACAGGTCCTGTCCCTTTCCTCTTCTTTTAGGTTTCATTGTCACAGATTCTTCTTTTTGGGGTTGTGAGTTTGTGAGTTAAGTGGATTAGTTCTAGTTGTTTTTTATGCTTTCCCTTTATCTTTTATGTTATAATTGTTTACTAACCTATTCTAAAATAGAGCTTCAATTTTCTGATTCTGTCTATTTATCTCCTTGCTCAAGATTTTGTGGAGTTTTGCTTTTTAGTTTCAGATAGGAGGGCTCCTTTCAATGTTTTTTGTAAGACAGGTCTAGTGGCAATGAACTCCCTCAGCTTTTGTTTGTCTGGGAAGTGTTTTCTTTCTCCATCATATCTGAAGGATAATTTCATTAGATAGAGTATTGTTGCCTGATAGTTTTTGTCTTTTAGTAGTTTGAATCTATCATTCCACTCTCTCTTACCTGCAGGGTTTCTGCTGAGAAATCTCCTGAACGCCTGATAGGGGTTCCTTTGTAAGTTATTTTCTTCTGTGTTCTTGCCCTTAATATTTTTTCTTTGTCATTGGCTTCTGACAGTTTTGATATTATATGCCTTGGAGAAGGTCTTTTTCATTAAGACAATTAGGAGTTCTGTTATCTTCAAATACTTAGATGTCCTGTTCTTTCCCCAGGTTTAGGAAGTTCTCAGCTGTTATTTCTTTGAAGAAGCTCCCTGCTGCTTTCTCCCCCTCTTCTCCTTCTGGGATACCTCTGATCTTTTGTTGCTTTTCCTAATTGAGTTGGATATTTCTCAAAGGATTTATTCATCTTTTAAAAATCTTAGTTCCCTTTCCTCCTCCACTGATTCACTTCTGGGTTTCTATCCTCAAGCTCACTAATTCTGTTCTCCACAATGTCAGCTTATTTTTAATGCTTTCTCCATTAGTTTTCATCCCACTTATTGTGTTCTTCATCTCCAGAATTTCTGTTTGTTTTTTTTTTCGGAGTTTCGATCTTCTTGGTCAAGTAGTCCTTCTGTTCATTAATTTTATTCCTACGCTCTTTTAACTGTCTTTCTTGCTTTTCTGTAACTCATTAAGTTTCTTTATGACAGCTATTTTGAATTTCTGTCAGATTGCAATCTTCTGTGACTTAAAGTTTGGTTTCTGGAGAGCTGTCCTTCTCCTCTGTCCTGCTATGTTACTGTAGCTCTTCATGGTGTTTGATGAATTGGTCTTCTGCTGGCACATTTGTGGTAGTAACCACCTTTCTTGCTTGGGTACAACTTTGATTACTTTGCTGCTTCTGGTTGTATTTGAGAGCCTACACATTCCTCTCTCTACTGCCTCTGCCAGGGTCATTGTCAGTGCCCTTCTTGTGCTGCTTGTAACTCTGAGGTTGCTGGTGCATTCATTTTAGTCTCAAGTGTTTCCATCAGGGTCACCAGGCTGCAAAACTTCTACTGCTTCTGGGGTCTCCTGGGTCTCTTGTTCCTCCACTGGATCTCCATGGGCTCAGATGCTGTTGCCCTTTGCACCACCTTGCAGCTCTTCCTGGGTTGTCTGGTGGTGCTGGTTGTACTGCAGCCAGGGGTGCTTTGTTCATAGGTGTCACTGTTGCTGCCAGGGGCCCAGGGATCTGGAGAATTGTGTGCAGCCCTCACTACTGGTGGAGCTGCTATTAGGGATACCACCACTGGTGCCTGGGTCACCTGTTCTGCTGTGGTTCCTGAAGCCTCTGGTCCAGGTTCCACTTGCCACCACTAGAGGGGAGCAGGAGCTAAGCAGGTCAAGGTTTTTATTGTTGCTTGCTGTGCAGCCTCTAGTCTCTAGTGCTAACCTATTTTTTCTTTGTAAAACCAGGTTATAGTGCCCCACGCCAGCCAAGTAAATCTTGAGTTTTGTTTACTATCCCTACTGTTGGAGAACCTGGATACTGCCTCAGTAGGGGGAGAGGGCATACACACTGGATGCGCTGGTAAACAGGCAGGGAGCAATCTGATCCACCCTCTCCACCCCTGCCGGGACCACTCACGGGCATGCAGGCTAAGTCCTTGGGGAGACAGGCATGGAGTGGTCTGATCCCCACCCTCTACTCCTGTGGGGCTGCTTGTGGATGCACAGCCTAAGGCCCTTAGGAGATGGGCAGGAAGCGATCCAATCCACACTCTCTGCTCCTGCTGGGCCGCTTGAGCACACCCCACCTTTGTTCTGGCTGGTGTGCAGGCCAGTGTGGAGATCTGTGCCCTTGATAGCTGCTATGGGAGAGGGGGGTGGGCTGCTGCCCTAGTTCCACTACCTCCCAGGGGTCCAGTCCACCCACCTTCAGCTGTATAGATGCCTGGATCTCTTTGTGCTGTGTAGAGAACCCCCTGTTGGTCAATGGATGCCCCACTGGTTGTAACATAGACGAGAGAGACAAAGGGAACAACGCACTCCACCATGATGCTGACATCACTCTTCTGGGCAGATTACTTTTCAAAGTTGGGGTCCCACCTCCCTCACATCCCCCATACAGACTGAGGGATGATATTGTTGTGTGAGAGAGCTCAAAAGTACATTCTGTGACAGAAAAAAAGAGCTGTCCAGGTGCTTCTTAAACTGAGATCATCAAAGTCTAACAAAAGTTAAGTGACTTGCCTAAAGTCATATTGAAATGATTTATTTGAAGCACTATTAAAAGTAACCTTAATACCATATACCATAGATTGAGGAATTGTGAAGTAGGATCCATTTTCTCCAAAGGGCTAAATTAAGGTAGTCTATGTTCTGTATAAACATGTTACCATGAATAGAAAAATACCTGTTCTCTAGAAAAAATCTGAGATGACACTGAGAACAAAGAGGGCTGCTCAACACCATTGGTTTACAGAGAAACAAGAGTCACTTCATGCACTTAAACAAGCTATACATAAGTTTCTGCCTCTTAAGATCACTGATGATACAGAGACCTTCAATTTATAGGCTGTAAGAGACTGAAGTTGATGACAATGACCACAAGGTAGCAGGGAATAAAGCTTTGGGCTTTGGATTTGCAAATAGGCACATGCAAAAGAACAATGATTTCGGAAGACACTTTAGCAACATATTTGACCAAAAAAGCTACTGAATATTTAATCTGTGATCTGCCAGTCACACTGTACAATGATTATCCTGGCTTGACTTTGGCCCAGTGACTATTTTAAGAAAGGTCAGAGAATTGCATAAGACCACATCTGCCTGAAATGGAGATAATATGAAAGATTGGATTGCCAAATCAAACCCATGAAAATCATAAATCTTACACAGTATCAAGTTTTACATTTTCAGAGATAAAATTAATTGTGAGGCACAAGCAAAGCAACAAGAAGTCTGAGATCACTCACAGTACCTGCAAGACCCTTCTTCCCACGTTAGGATCTGCTCTGGCCCAGACTGAATACATGTGGTCTCTAAGTGATGTCTGAGGTCATCACTTACACAAGATGGACCTGTCTTTGGTCATTCCTGTGCTGATACTTACATAATAGATGTGGCAGTTCCAGGGAAATGGGCCACAGAAGTCCACAGATTCCAGTTTTGATTCCCTGAATACCTGTACATAGTCCAGATACATCCTACTAAGAGCATTCCATAGATAAGGATTTTCCAGTAGTAACCAGTGTCAGTCTATGCCAGGAGCTTCTTCACTAGATGTTTGCAAGGAAAATGGACTGGAATACTTTCTCTCCATGCCATCCCACACTGAAGGGAAATTATAGCAACTGGAAGGAACACTGTTTCTCTTCTTTTCTCCCAAATTGTCTAGATGGAGCTTTTAGACACAGCTTGTAAATCAGCAGGAATTCAATTTTCTTTCTCTGAGAAAAGGCACAATGGTTTCTCTCAGCATTCCTCATTAGTCAGTGGCAGATTTCAGATGACTGCTAAGCTTATCATTCTTAGAAATAGCATGATCCCAATCCTCTGTGGAATCATAACCCACTTATGAGCGTGCCTTCTTTTTGCTATCCTCTTCTCCATTTCCACTTATGACCTGTTTGACCTAGATCCTTCCCCCAGTCATGGAGCCAGTTCAGATGTACTGCTTAACCTAGAAGTGGGGCCAAGGAGAAGCCCACACATGGCTATAATGTGGCTGCATTCAAAGTGAGCCATAACTTGGCTACATGCAGTTATAAACCAGCCCAATGTACCCTTAGGAATATGCACTGCCAAATTTAATGGTATGGAATTTGTATATTTTGTATTGATATCAACTTCTTTGGTACAAGTATATTTAGACAGGCATGAGACCATGGGATCAGACAAAATGAAAGAAAAACTATGTGAAGTATGAAAGCTATTGAGTTATCTAATTTATATACTGAGTTGTGTCATTGTATTCTCCTTTAGCCCTGCATGTCCACCTGCAGAAGCTAGAGAACTTTTCAAGGGAGTCCCCACTTTAACCGTCATCAATTCAATCTGAGGATACAATAATTTAAACCGTTAACCCAAACTTTCCATTTTTCCACATAATCTGATTTGAATACCAGGTTTTCAATTTTCAGTGAGCCCACTGCAGTGAAGGTGATAAGTAATGTGCTATATCCAAGTAATATTATGTTTCCTTGACTAGTTCTGTACTCAGTGTGTCAACTTTTGTCTGCTAGTGCACCTTTGACCACACACAGGAAACCCAACAAATCTTAAAGGTGTAGGGGCTCTGTGTTGAGACTGGGAAATGTCAGCCAACACTTAGGATTCTCTCTGAGTTCAGAATGGCTCTTGATCTGGCAGGACCCAAGGTAGTTCCCCTATCCTTTCCTTAGGGGGAGTAACTCCAGATTCCTGATCCGGACACCTGATGATAGCCAAGGCAGAACACACACACACACACACACACTGCTTTCATGTTGGCAAAAAATGTTTACAGATCTGTGAACTGCTTTCAATCTGCTCCAACGCTTCCAGGCACATGTTTACTGAGTTCCTGTGTGTGCCAGGCCTCCCTTCCATCCACCCAGTAGGAGACCCTCGAGGAGCACAGCCCAGATAACCTGGGATCCCTTTTGTCCTTGCTGTGTCATCCTCCCCTGCTGTTGGTGTGTTTTTGCGTCTAAGGACTCCTCTGAGTAGGGCTGCCCTTGGGCTACTTGACCTGCTTTGTGCCCCATCCCAGAGAATGAGAAGCACAGGGAGTGTATGACAACCACCCTCTATTTCTCCCCTCCCCCAAGGCACTTACCAGTGACTATCAGGTGCAGGAGTATGAAATCTCAGTCTCCTGGCCTGGGAGAGGTTAACTCATAAACCTAATTTACCTCCAAGTTCTCCTGCAGCTACCAGGACAGGGCTCCCTCAAGGTTCTTTGTTTGAAATCACACCATACACGGCAATTAACTCAAAGTGGAACACAGACTTAAGTGTATGAGTTACAGGAAAGCTTCAAGAGGAATACATAGGCGAAAATCATTGTGAATTTGGGTTAAGCAGAGAGTTCTAAGACGCTACAGCAAAAGCACACTACATAAAAGAAAAAAATTAATAGATCGTATTTCATTAAAATTAAGAACAGTTTTCATCAAAAGACACCATTAAGAAAATGAAAAGACAAGCCACAGACTGGGGAAAATATTTGCAGATCAAATATCCATTGAAGGAATTGTATTCACAATAGTTAAAGAACTCTTTCAACTCAATAAAAAGAAGCAACACAATTTTTTGTATAGACGTTTTACCAAAGAAGATGAATGGTTCATAAGCATATGAAAAGGTGCTCAATGTCACTAGTCATTAAAGAAATGCACCTTAAAACAAGATAGCACCTTATACCAACTAGTGTGATTATGTTCTAAAGACAGTACCAAGTGCTGCTGAGAAGGTGGAGAAACTGGACCCTCACATGTTTCTGGGGGGAATGTAAAATGATACAGCCACTTTGGAAACCACTGTGACAGTTTCTTAAAAGTTAAACATAAGCTTACATATGACCCAGCAATTCCACACCTAGAAATCTATCTGAGAGAAATAAAAACATAGGTCCACACAAGACTTGTTTGGAAGTGTTCATAGCAGCATTATTCATAACAGCAAAGAAACCTGGAAACTCAAATACCCATCAACTGGTGAATGGATAAACACAATGTGGTATATCTATACAATGGAATTCTATTCAGCAATATAAGGCAAAGAAATCTGATAGAAGCTGAAGCACGGATGAACCTCAAAAACATTAAGAACTAAGTGAAAGAAGCCAGTCATGAAATGCTACAGCTTGTCTTATTCGATTTATATGAAATATCCAGAATACGATAGAGACAGAAAGCTGGTTCAAATTGCTTGGGGCTAGAGGAGGGAGCGGAGATTGCAGAGAGGCTGGAGGGAGTTTGAGAAGGTGAAGGAAATGTTCCCAAACTGGATCATGGTACTGGTTGAACAACTCTGCATCACTGAGGTGTACATTTACAATGGGTGAATTGTACTGCATATGAATTCAATCTAAAAAAAAAAAAAGGAGGCGGCGACAGTCCCAAATCAAGGGTCAGGCATCCTGAGATCCTGTGGTGAATACTGGGCGTTGAGGTGTAACAACCTGGAGTCAGAGCTGGTGGTGACTTAGAGCCTGATTTCTGATGTCGCAGTTTAAGGGAGTCCTCCCTGTGCCTTCAGGCTCTGGTCCTGGCAGTTGTCCTGGAATCCAGAAGGTGGAAGACCTAAGTGAGGTTAGCCATCCAGGTGTCCCAAGGAGACCAAGGCACCAAGGATGCTGGGAGAATCTCAATGGACATTCTGGGGGACCTTAAAGAGAAGGACGTGGGAGGAACTAAGAGCTGCAGGACACAGAAAAGCAGCTGTAGAGACCTTGATCCATTACAAGGTAGGCTTTGTCCCTGAGTGGGCTCAGAACCACCAGCCTTTCAGTCAACAGCTGAAGGCCCGAGCCAATTGCGCCACAGAGACAAGCTTGTGTGAGTTCGTGTGCTACTGTCAAGGAATGAGAACGCACTTCCTATCCCCTCCCACGCCCGCTAAAGGATTCCAATGCCTCTAGCCTGTCCGACCCCGCCCGCGCGGAGACTTTGAGTCTCGTCTTTGGACACGTCCCAGCCTTGACACCGAGCCCGAGTGAGCTGGGGACTCCGATGCCCGAAGGCCGGGCCCACGACCGTCCTCGCCGGCTCCTCACCGCCTAAAAAGCCGCCTCTCTACGGGTGAGGACCGCAGCTTTTCGGGCTGAGCTCATCTATTTCCCATTCTTGGTTGGCTTCACCCGTCGCACTCACCGCGAGTCCCCCAAGACCCGGGCAGACGCGTGGGGGAAGGACACGAACATCGGTGTCCCCACCGCGCCGCCCTGGGCTCCAGAGTGGGGTTCCAAGGGGCAGGACCCGCGGTGTGCACACGATGCAGCCCCTTGCCTGCAGGAGGGCCTGGCCTTGGGGAGGGAGCAAGAATTCAACCATCAACTCTTCAGTTTTAGTCCTAGAGCATCCCTGGATGGGAGGATGGGAGAGGTTTTCCAAATCGGCTGTTCTTAAAAATCTTTATTCTAGCAGCTGGTTTAGAACCAGGTAAAAGCTCTAGAAACGTCTAGAGGGCACCACCTGGAAAGTCACTGAGCTCCCCAGCCAGGATCACGCAGTGGTCTCAGTCTCAGGGGACACTGAGGGGGAGAGGAAAGCGGGTGAAAGTCGGGGCAGCCTGATAAAGGGGTGGGGGGGGAGGGGGAGAGGAGGCCTGGAGTGGGGGATGGGGGAGGGGGTGGGATTGGTTCCCCTCTAGCCATCTCCTTACCGCAAATGCTTAGACCCCATCACAGCACCTAAGGTCATGGGGTGGCATGCAGGGCTCATGGTGTGATTGCTGCCGCGTTGAGACGGTGGCAGCTTGATACGAATTCGAATCATAGCAGAGAGTGGACTCCCCTCGCCTGACCACAGCCTGCAACACTGTTTGGGTCCACCTTTTGAACTGTGCGGCCTCACCTGCATCTTGTGGGCGGAGCAGGTGGGCGAGGTGGCGCGTACCCTCGAAGGACTCACGTTCAGAGGCGGCAGAGACTCCGCCTGAGGCCCCCAAGGCCTGGGGTCAGCCGCCCCGACCTATACTGGCACTGAGGTTCCTGATCCCGCCTGGAGAAAAGTGCTTGTGGCCCCGTTATCCTTCTCCTAAGTCCTAGGGGGCATTTTGGCTGATTTGGGGGGGATCTGACCTTTTCTG
This sequence comes from Equus quagga, assembly GCF_021613505.1. Classification (NCBI taxonomy): domain Eukaryota; kingdom Metazoa; phylum Chordata; class Mammalia; order Perissodactyla; family Equidae; genus Equus; species Equus quagga. The sequence continues at coordinate 44,190,016 of NC_060279.1, read as the reverse complement.
GCCTACCGCCTTATATAGGGAGCTGCCGGGCCATGAGCCAGCCCTGCGGGGGCCTGGAGGGGTCGCTGTGGTCCTGCCAGTTGGAACTGGGTTTACAAAGAACCAGGGCTCCAGCTGATTTTCATTTCCTTGGCCTAGGCTGCACCGGCTGAACAAAGATACCTGGGCTGAGGTGACCCAAAATACTGAACCTCCAGGCTGCCACTGCTCATCTCTGACCCGCAAAGTCCAGGGGTAGCCCAAGGCTGGATAGAGAATGCTATACCTGGCCAAAATAGCTTTTAAAACTGAAGGTGAGCAAAGATAGTTTTGAGAGGAAGAAATAAAACTATTAGCAGGTTACTTGCTCCTATATATAGAAAAATCCCAAACAATCTACACCAAAAAAAACCTACCGGAGTCAATCAACTAATATTTTGTAAAGTTGCAGGGTACAAGACAGACAAAAATCAGTTGTGTTTCTATACACTAGCAATGAACAATCTGAAAAGGAAATTAAGAAAACAATTCCATCTACAATAGCACCCAAAAGAATAAAATATCTTGGAATAAATTTATTCAAGGATGTGAAAGGCGTGTACACTGAAAACTACAAAACACTGCTGCCAGAGCTTCGTGAAGACCTAAAGAACCCTCTGCTTATGGACTGGAAGATTAACGTAGTTAAGATGGCAGCGTCACCCAAAGCGATCTGCAGATTCAATACAATTCCGATCATTTCTTTCTTCTGCATTTTCTAAAACTGTTAATCCCTGGGAGTACATTTCCTGACTGAAATTCTGAAGACTTTGTAGTTTTCATCTCTTAAGGTTAGATGGGGTCTTTTTCATATTTTCCGTTTATCTACTTAACTTTTTGAGCTTACAGACTACAGTTATAATAAATGTCTTAATGTCCTTGCTGGTGATTCTTACATCTAATGTCAGCTCAGGGTCACTTTCAAGTGACTGATTTGTCTCCTAAGTATGGGTCATTTCCCCTGCCTCTGCATACTTCGAAATCCTTGATGGAATGCCAGACATTGTGAATCTTACCTTGTTGGTTTCTGGGTATTTTTGTATTCCTGTACATTTTGAGCTGGGTTCAAGGATGCATTTAAATTACTTGGAAGCTGTAATCATTTGAGGTCTTGCTTTTATGATTTGTGAAGTGGTGCAGAGCAGTGCTTAGTCTAGACTCTTTAGTTCCTGCTACTGAGGCCACACCTTCCACCCCCTACCCCATGATTTATGAGGGTTTTTTTCAGTCTGTCTGTTGGTAGGCGGCGCTCTTCCCAGCCCTGTGTGAGTGCCAGGCACTGTTCCCTCTACTCCTTTCAAATGACCCCCCTGACCTTGGGTAGTTTCCTCACAAGGATGCTGATCATTGCTGGCTGCATGCTGGAGGGGCCCCCTGCAGTTCTCCCTCATTTACTTTCCACAGCTCTCACCTCCCTGGTACTCTGTCCTGCTACCTTGGCCTCGCTGGATGCCCAGCTCACTGTCCTCAATTCAAAGAGGTCCCCTGGGCTCCTCTTCAGTTGCCCCTCCCTGTGCCTTGCTAAGGAACTCTCTCAAAGGCAGTAAGTTGGAGCAATTGTCACCTGTTTGTTTCTCATCTCTCAAGGATCACTGCACTATGTGCCTGATGTCCAGTATTTTGAAAATCTTCATTTTGTGTATTTTGTCTGAGTTTTCTTGTTGTTGTCTTGTTTTGTTTCTAGTTGTTTCCAGCAGGAGTAGATGCAGTTTCTATTACTCTGTATTGGTTGTGGCTGCCCTATTTTAAAATCAAAGTTGGAAACAGTCATTCTAGATTCTGAATAGAGACTTTACAGAAAACAGCTGCAGTCAGGGTAAAACTAGGAATTAAGAAAACCCTTAAGCTTGTATTTAAAAAGCCCTGTACCACTTCCAAGGACAGCTTTTGCTTGACCATTTCAGGGAGTGCAGAAGCCCCAGGCCCCTCGCCCAGGAACTGAGTGGATATTCCTGGGACGTCTGTGCTGAAAACCGATCATTTGCGAGTGGTCATGCCTCTTTGGAAGCATGTCAGCCTTGACCATTTCTATTCTCCTAAAGCTCCTCCAAAGGAAGGATGACTGGGACTACAGAGATGGACAGTGCTGGCTTTCTCTGAGCTTCTGTGGGGGTGTCTTCTGTGTCCCCTCTGGGCCCAGGCTGACTTCTGTTGCCTGGGGGAAAAGGGAGAGACAGCAGCTTTGCCAAATCTATGGGCTGCAATCCAGGCACTGAGGGAGGGTCAAAGATTCCCAGACCCTCTCCAGGGAACCTCACTGTGCTGCTCCAAAAGAGACCCTGGAAAGGGCTCCACTCACAGATCTTTCTCCTCTTCTTGGTAGAAAATGTTTGTGTATTTTACTTGCTAAGCAGCACAGACAGTGCCAGATACTGTTTGTGAGTTTGGGGTTTTGGTGTGCACATCATAGAGGAGGAAAGAAAGAGCAGGGGAAGCCGGGTGAGACATCAGAACCCTCTGTACTCCCTGGAAACAAAACCATATCTGGAAAGAAAACAAAACAACTACTCCTGGTCATCCATGGAGCACTTCTAGGGTTCTAATGTGGCTTCGTCTTGATTTGCTGTTCCAGATTGCTCTTTGAGGTAGTGTCTTAATTTTACTAAAATATTGAAATTAGAAAAGATACTTTTTTAGTTCCAATATTAGTTGGCGCCTGAGTTAACAGTGTTGCGATAGGCAGAATAATGCCCCCCTCCTAGGATGTCCCCGTTCGAATCCCCAGAACTGTGAATATGTTACATACATAGCACAGCGGACTTTGCAGATGTGATTACATTAAGGCCCTTGAGATGGGGAGAGCATCCTGGATTGTCCAGGTGGGCCCCATGGAATTACATGGGGTCTTAAATGGAAGAGGCAGAAAGGAGGTCAGAATGATGCGATGTGAGAAGGACTCTACCTGCTGCTGCTAGTTTGCAAGATGGTGGGAGGGGCCAGAAGCCAAGGAATGTGGGTGGCCTCTAAAAGCTGGAAAAGGCAAAGAAACAGCTGATCATCCCCTAGAGCCTCCAGAAGAGAAGGTGTCCCTGTTGACACCTTGGTTTTCGTCCAGTGAGATCCCTGTCAGACTCCTAACCTACAGAAATGGAAGACGACAAATTTGTGTTCTTTAAAGCCGCTATTTGATGGTGACTTGTTATGACAGCAATAGAAAACCAGTGTGAGTGTCCAGCTCATTCGCTTTAGCAGGAATAAGATCGGAAGGATATAGTAAACCCTGCATGAATTCTGCAGGTTGTCTGTCTGTCTTAGGTGGACAGGTCAGGAGAGTTTTTTCACATGTTTTAAGTGTTACATTAGGTACCTGCCATCTTTCTTCCTTTCCATTCTTTTCTTTAGGACTCTCACCCTATTCTCTGTACAGGGCTTAACATGGTTCTTATTTGAATTATGGCAAATTGGAAGACATTAGTGGCCACACAGACTGATTTTTGTTATTTGTAAGAATGGGCTCTGTTTCTGTCACATAGAGGGAAAGAATATAACTTACAAAAAGTTAAATAGTGGAGAATCCTCCTCTCCAAGATATGTTTTCTTGCAGTTATTTTTATTAAGGCATGGAGCTAGTTCTTGAAATTTCACAAAGGGTGAAATACAAGAATGGCTTTTAAGGCTTTTCCTCAAAAGTCAATTGTGACTAGATCCTGACCAGATCTGAGATTTATATGATGTCATAGGTTGTTACTTTCATAACAGTTATGCACATAAAATGAATTTTTGGAACAATATTTGAGTTCTTCATTGATTATGGATGATATTCTTCAATGCCTGCCAGCCTGGGTGGCACAGGGGTGAAGGGAGAATCGCTGGGCTGCTTGAATAACCACAGGGCAAGAGGGCCTCAGATTTTGCCACTTTAAGTAATAGGTACGAGTTCTGCTCACTGTTCATCTGTTCTGCTCATTCCGCCAGTGAGTTCCTCCGTGTTGACAGCCAGGCACTCATGGAAATACTGAAAGAACCGAGTGGAAGAGCAGATGTTGACGTCACTCCATCTGCTGTGAAAGTGGGGCTGGTCTCTACCTCAGGCACGAGTCTGCTGATGGGTCTTTTTGTTACTGTTGTTGGTGGTAGTGATTGAATTTTTGTCCTTATTGTTATTTGTTTTAATTTTCTAACTGCTTCTAGGATATTAATGTGCAGAGATAGCTTTAATTCTGAAAGGCAAAAGGACATAACTAAGGACTTTTCCCAAGGAATATTTTCAGATCTTTATGTTAACATTTATGGAATGCCTTACACACATTTCAATTAAAGTTTGTAATTAAACTAAATTTACTCATACTTTGGTTCGATGTTATAGAACAATGTGTTTTAAACAATGCAGCTCCCCTGCATCAGAATCACCTGGGGTGCTTATGTAGACAATGCGGATTCTAGGGCCCCAGATCCACCAAATCTCTTGGGATTGGAGCCCAGCAGGTAGTTTCTATAATCTCCAGCTGATTCTAGGACAACGCAAACTGAAGAAGCACTCTTAGAGTTTTAGACTGGGGATCCTTCCACAATGGCAACGAAGGCCAAAGCTAGTCTTTTAAATGTACACTTCAAGCATTAGACTCTGAGCTTCTTCACAATGGTTGTCTTTCCTGTTTTACACGCTCAGCCTGGAGTCTGGCGCAGAAATGAGAAACAAAGCAGGTGAAGAAAATCTTTTTATTTATTTATACACATTTTACTTTAATAGCCTCCAAAAAGAGTTTCATTTCCTCTCACGGACACTGTCCACCAGTTATGTCGGCCTTCAACATGCCGCTATAGCCACATATATAAATACATATCATACATTTATACACACATACTCACCTTCTAAAGCACTGTGAAGGCAGACTAGGCTTTAGCACAAGTGGGGGCCTCTCACTCTTCCTTCTCTCCTGGGACTCCAATGACAGGCATGTTAGATCTTTTGTTATGGACCTACAGTTCTCTGAGGCACTGTTTATTTCCTTTTAGTCTGCTTTCCCTCTCTTGTTCATACTGGGTAAATTCTATTGTTCTATCTGCCATTTCACTGGTTCCTTCCTCTGTTTCCTCCATTCTGCTGTCTAGTCAATCCGTTGAGATTTTATTTTGGTTATTGTATTTTTCAGTTCTAAAATTTCCATTTAGTTCTTCTTTATATCTATTCTTGGCTGAGATTTTCTATTTCTTTGATGAGATTCCTGTCTTCATTTGTTTTGAATGTGTTAGTAATTGCTCACTGAAGCATGTTTATGACGGCTGCTTTAAAATCCTTGTCAGATAATTCTAACATCTGTGTCAATTTATTGTTGTCATGTAATACGTTTTTTCTTCATTCGAGTTGAACTCTTCATGGTCTTGGCATGATAAGAGACTTTTGATTGAAACCTGGACATTTTGGGCATTATGTCATGAGACTCTGGATCTTATTTAAAACCATTTTGACTAGCTTCCTCTGACACAACTCCAGCAGGGGAAATGAGGGTGTTAGTGAGATAGAAGTCCAGGTTCCCCACTCAGCCTCACTGACACCCAAGAGGGGGGTCCTTGTTAATTCAGGTAGGGAAGGGAGTTCCAGCTCCCTACCAGGTCTCCATTGATATCCTTCACCCCCAGCTGGGAGGGGTAAGTGCCTCCTTACTGTTCCCTACATGTCTTCTGTGTCTTGCTAGGTTGCCCCTTTGCTGGTCCATGGACTGGAGAGAGCAGGTAACTCATCACTTTCTCATTCCTTATGTCCTGAGGTCCCTAATCAGTCTGCCTTTTTCTATCTTTCTGTATCTTCTTATGTTTATTTTATATATAATGTCCAAGGTTTTAGTTGTTCTTTACTGTGTTCTAGCTTGCATTGTTTCTGATGACAAATCTGCTGTCACCTTTATCCTTGTTTCTTTGTATATAACTAATCTTTATATCCATTAGACTACTTTTACAATTTTCTCTTTAACACGCTTTGAGAGATTTAATTATGATTTGCCTTAGTTTAGTTTTCTTTCATGTTTCTTGTGCTTGGATCATTGAGCTACTTGGATCTGCGTCTTTATAGCTTCCATCAAATTTGGGAAAATTTTGCCACTCTTCAAATATTTGTTCTGTCCCCCCTCCAATCTCTTTTGGGAACTCCAATTATTATGCCACTTAAAGTTTTTCCACAATTCACTGATGTGTTGTTCATTTTAAAAAGTGTCTTTTCACTCTTTTATTTTGTGTAGTTTCTATTTTTATGTTTTCAAGTTTAATCTTTCATTTGCAATGTCTAATCTAATGCTTATCCCATACAGTGTATTTTTCCTCTCAAGATTTGTAGTTTTCATCTCTAAAGTTCAATTTGGGTCTTTGTTAATATCCTGTCTTTACTTAACATATTCAGTCTTTTCTCTAGACTTTTGAACATATGGAATAAAGGTATAATAATTGTTCCAATGTCCATTGTCTGCGATTTCTATCCTTTGTGTTAGCTCTGAGTCAATTTCTATTGATTGATTGATTTTTCTCATTATGGTTTGATCTTCCTGTTTCTTTGAATGCCTATTTTTTTGTGGGATGCCAGACATTGTGAATTTTGTCTTTTTTGCTACAGAATATTTTGTTTTTCCTATAAATATACTTGAGCATTGTTCTGGGGTGCAGTTAAGTTACTTGGAAATGGTTTAATCCTATGACTCTTGCATTTAAGATGTTAGCTGAGACCATAGCAGTGTTGTATTAGTTTCTCATTGCTGCTGTGACAAATTACAACAAACATAGTGGCTTAAAACAACACAAATTTACTATTTTACAGTTCTGTAGTTTATAAGCCCAAAATGAGTCTCACTCGGCTAAAATAAAGATGTCTGTGTTCCTTTCTGAAATCTCTATGGAAGAATCTATTTCCTTGTCTCTTCTAGCTCCTATAGGCTACCCATATTCCCTTGCTGTGGTCTTCTTTTTCCATCTTCAAAGCCAGTAACAACAAGTCAAGTTCTTTTCACATCATATTATTCTGACCTCCCTCTTACACTTATTAGATTGGGTCTGCCTTAATAACCCAAGGTTAACTGCCCATCTCAAGGTCAGCTGATTAATAAGCTTAATTCCACCAGCAACCTTAGTTCTCCTTTGGCATGTAACCTAACATATTCATAGATTTTAGGAATTAGGACATAGACATCTTTGCAGGGCCATTATTCTGCCTACCAGAAGCGTTTAGTCTTGAGCTGATATTTCCCCACTACTAATGCAAGACTCTCAAGTACTGTACTCAGTATTCTGTGAATTATGACGCTTACCAGGCTCGCAGGAACAGGCACTATTCCTGGCCCTGTGTGAGGTTGGGGCATTGTTCCCTCTATCCTTTCTGCTGGTTCTTTATCCAGACTTAAAAAGTTTCTTTTCTCACGTGACTTGGTCAATACTCTGCTGAATGCTCAAGTGGAACCCTCTACAGATTATTAAACCCTCTCTGTGCAGCTCTCTCTTCCTTGGTAGTCTACCCTGTGCATGATAGCAATGTTGGTCTTTGCAGACTCTTAGCTCCTAGTCTTCAACTCAGGCAGTTCACCAGGCTGGAAATTCTCAAGGTAGTCAACTTGGGCAATTAAAGAGTTCACCTCATTTGTTCCCCATGTTTCAAGGATCACTGTCCTTCATTGCTTGGTTTTTAATGTCTAAAAACCATTGTTTTCTACGTTTTATCTGGATTATTAGTTGTTTTAGGTGGGAGGGTAAATCTAGTCCCTGATATTTTGACCAGAAATGGAAGCCTCCTCGTAATTTTTGATTGGATGTCAAACCCTGTGACTGTCTACCTTGTTGAATGCTGGATGTTTTTGTATTCCTATAAGTACTCTTGAGATTTGTTTTGGTAGGCAGGGGTTTGGAAACCATTTGGCCCTTCAGGAATTTTTAATATAGTTCTTTTGTGTCCTACCTCACATCACTCCAATACTTGACAAATGTCTTGGTATCATGTGCGTCAGTCAAGCCCCCTGCTCTAGTTTAGTCTTCATGACCTCAGCACCATGAGACTTTGGGAGATTTCACTCTGCTTTTTATAAGATTTTGTGCTAGCTCTTAAGCTTCCCATGCAGTCCAGACCTCAGTAAGTGTCCTTTGGGAAAAACTAACTGTGCATCTGAAGCCCCTCAAGTTTTCAACTCATCCCTCTTATCACCACCTAAGAGCTTTGTTGGTTCACTTTACCCCATCAGATACCCTCTTCCTAGGCAAAGCTCAATCCTCCTCCCATGCCCAGAATGAGCAAATGGCTACAGGGAATATGATGGCTTGTGATCTCAGTCCACCTTGGACAGTTCTGCCTTCTCTCCTGAATTTTTAGTTCTCTAGTACTGGTTGCTGCCACAGTTCTCTGTTACATCTAAAAATAAGATGCCACCCTCAGAAGTCATTCTGAGTTCAGACTGGCTCTTGATCTGGTAGATACCTGCATCAACAAATTCCTTTACCCTCTCCCCACATTAATCCTAGCTCTAGGTCACTCTCGCAGACAACCTGTAGGAACTAGCTCTGCTAATTGGGGAAGAAAAAGAAACACCATCTTTAGGTTGGCATGAATGTTTCCATTTGTGGATACAACAAAAGATCCCCAAAATTCAAAATATCTTGAGCCTGTCCCCTGTTCCCCAGAAATATTTTCTGAGATCCTGTTGAATGCAATACCCATCCCACTACCCAATCCCAACACCTAACTTGTCATTGTGACTCAGAACTATTGTAATCGATAATAAAGATCCCTGAAAACAAGAACTAAGTTAGGACTGTAGGCCATAGTTTTGAGGATCAGTTGGCCTAGAGTTAAGACTTTACCCCTTAAGATCCAGGTCTGCAGGCCTGTGGTAATCTTCATGACTCTTGCGGGTGCTTAATATTCTTACCTGACGTTCTCATCATAAGCTATCACTCACAGGAGGGCTTTGGAAGCTGTAGTGAAGGGAAATTAGTTCAGGAGTAGTTGAGATTTCTGTGAAAGCCTACTTTTGGTTTTAAAATATCATACAGCATATGGACCTTGGGTCTCCTCACCTCTGACAAAGAACCTTCCCTCCTCCCTAGGAAGTCAATGAAAAGAGAAAACTCTCAAGACAGGAGTCTCCTTCAGAACACAAGTGAGTACCTGAAGTATTCTAGTTAGTGGGAGAGCATAAAGAAGTTCATCTTCAGCCAGTGTAAGTGCTCTGGAGCCAGGGAATGGGTTAGGGAAAGGGAGGTGGTACTCCAGACCCACATATGAGCTGATGGATGAAGAATGTCCACATAGGCCAGGGAGGTAGGGACGGCGAGAGACTCACCATGTCCCTGAACCAGTGTGTCATGGGTAACTGCAGGGGAGGAGGGGGGTTTGGAAGGGACACAACAAAAGACCCCAAGCCAAGAGGACCAGAAAGAAATGCTTTAGAAAGCACACACCAGTGCAAGTTTGGGCTTTGATAGAATTCTGGTGCCATTTTGTTGTTTCAGTGACCAGGGTACATGATGTGACCTTTCTGCCAGAGGCTGAGTCCACATCACATCCACCACTCTACCTCTTGTCTGCAGTCTCTTGACCTGCTATTAGCTGTGTTGGCCCATTTATACTATCACTGTCTTCTTTCCTTGTCCTACTTTACATCTCCACTGCTCATCAACTCTATTTTTCTCACCCTCAAGTCACTCCCACAGTGTCATTCTCTTCTCTCCTTTAAGGAAATTTAACTTAGGCGAATCTTTAGTGCAGCCTTTATAGGGGGGCCTGGTTGTTTTGTTTTAGGAAAAGCCCAGAGGCCAGCTATGTTAAAATCCCGTGAAATAAAGGGATAGAAAACAAAAATTGTATTACAATCGTGGCTCTGAACAAAGCCATCGGAGGACAGTGATTTGCTGTCAGAATGAAGTATATAATGTTTTCATATATAATGTAATATATATCTGACAAAGAATAAGTAGGGAGGGTCCAGGAGAGTGGCCATCATCCCTAGATGTGTATTAAAATCATCTGGGAAGCTTAAAAAAATACAGATGCCACGACTCCACATGAGAGATTTTCACTTAATTGGGGTGGAGGTAGTAGACTGGGCATCAGTATTTTTACATAAATCTGCATAGCTGATACGGATGTGCAGCCAGGAACGAAAACCATTAATCTAGGATCTCAGCTAATCCAGCACAGGATGACAGCTAAGTGTGCAGTTTTCAGAAAGCACTGAAAATCAAATCACTTGAGTTTGCCTTCCTCTAGTTAATGCTGGCATTGACTGAACAAAGAGGAAAAGTAGCAGACAGAAGGATGACGTTACGTGTCCCCTACACCTATGACTTCTCTCTTTAGTGAAATGTGTCTGTGTGGCAATTTACATTCTTTAGGTCCTGCAACTACCGAGGCAGACAGATCTTGATAATATAACCAATAATTGATGAACTCAAACATTATTGCTGTATAATACTTTTATTCAACAGTTTTACGGAAAAAACCTCACATTTCTGTATGTGTTATATCACATAGTTTTCAGACACGTCAGAGTCCAGTGAGAGATTACACTTGGAGAAAAGCTTTAAAATCCATTTTTGTATGCTACTCTTGTAAAACGAAACGTTGAATAGCAGCTCGATACCTCAGCACTAAAGGTTACAAAAAGCACCATTTAAAGGAGGACTCTCACATATTTCATTTCCTTCAAATTAGAGTCTTCTCCTTTATGACAGAGCTGCACTCATTCAAAATGCTTCAGTGTAATACCAACCAACATCCTCCCATTTACCGAAATTTAAACAAGTTTCATACATGGGGCCCAGTGTGGATATTAGGACTAATCAACCTCAGTGAGCTTTGGCTGCTCGAAAACCACACCCTGGCTAAGTGTTCTGTGGATGGGAAGAGAAAAGAAGTAAGATAACCAATACGTAATCTAACACTTATGGTAGGTATCCCTCGACCATTTAACTTGACTACAGAATCCACAGAGCATTTCGTATTTCACATCAATCTTACTACAAAAGCTCTGTGCTACACACAATTAATTCAACTCCAACTAATGTTGAAACTAGTAAATTTAATTTTTTAACAAAACAATCACTTCAAAGCACAACTGAGAAAAGCAAACCAAGACAAAGCCCAAATTTGAATCCTAGAAGGATTCCATTGCTGAGAAGTGGATGTCATAAGTAACACTCTTGAGTTTTTTCTTCTTTTTTAAAAATTTTTAAATGATTTGGCCTTTTTACTCCAAAAGTTTGGGTTCATTGCAGAAATCACAGCCCTTTGACCTCCAATTGTGATTGACACTTAAAGAAAGACAAATGCCTAGATCCAGAGTTTTAAAAGACCCTAACCCCTACCCCTTCCAGGTCCTCTATCCCACGGGTAACTGGAGTCAGCATCCCCTGGTAGAAGACAACAAGAACTTGACTTGAAGGATGAGTCAGAATAATGTAGGAACAAACTGTATCTGCTCTTAAGCCCATGCCCCAAATCACTAGAACATGAGGCTTCAGAAATCTGAGAATAGAATGTATTTGAAACATACACTATTGCATATCATTTTTAGTTGAGATGAAAATTTTAAAAGCCCTATTTCCCCTTTAGTATGTCTCCTTCATTTATACCCCAAATTAATATAAGCCCAGTTTGGAAGTAACACTTCTTTCCAAACTTAACTTTATTTTAGCAGCATACACGGAGTACTGACACTTTCCAAAGGTTTTTTATCTCAGATCCATTAGGTCTATAAGAGACTAGAAATAATCAGAGGGAAGTGAGGGGGCCTGGGTTTGTACGATCCTCTCAGAAACTTCTCTTGGATTCTTCTTTTACAGGGTTTCTCTACCACATAAACATTGTTAGAAAAAGCCAACACTGGGGCCAGCCCCACGGCATAGTGGTTAAGTTCAGCATGCTCTGCTTCAGCGGCCTGGGCTCATGGGTTCGGAACCCTGGGTATTGACCTATACCACTCATCAGCCATGCTGTGGCGGCAACCTACATACAAGGTAGACAAAGACTGGCACAGACGTTAGCTCAGGGCAAATCTTCCTCATGCAAAAAGAGGAAGATTGGCGACAGATGTTAGCTCAGGGCAAAGCTTCCTCAACAACAACAAAACGGCAACACTATTGAGGCCAGGTACGACTTTCAGAGGTGTTGCCTACAGTGATTACATCCCATCCACCTGTAAGCGTAAAGCAAGCTAATAACCATGATGTGGAAGGTCTCCATACCACCAAGAGGACTAACATTTGTTTTAGGTAATGTTTGACTTGAGCCCTGCGTGAAGTCTGCCTGACAAATGAAGTTAAAGCAGAATATAGAAGGGAAGAGAATAGGAACAAGAGACAAAGAGAAGATGTTTTATACAGGAAGTTCCAATTCTTTTTTTAAAAAGGATATTTTTAGTTCTGAGTTACTTAACCCTTTATTTTCCTGGTACCACTCCTCAGCTCAGCCACTCTTTTCTTTTTCCCACAACCCCAAAACCATGATGCAGTTCTTTAAGGGTCAGCCCTCCTGACTATTTTCATACTCTCTTAACTTTGACTCTGTGAAACTCCCATGGGGGAAAAAAAAAAGGTAAAATAAATGTTTCACCTTTATTCATTGTCAAAATCTGCCAAACTCTCTTCTGCTATCCCTTTAACCAATAAATAAACTATCCCTTTAACCAATACAAAAGAATGAGTGAGTCGTAATTTGAGCCTTCCTCCCTCCCTCTCTACCTTATAGAACAGTATCTTGGAGACAGAGTGTGACAGGGCTTCTCAGGGCCATGGGAAGTATTATCAGGATAGAGAAGGGACAGTGTGAATGAGTCATCATCCAGTTACTCTTACCTGCCCCATACCAGCTGGTAGGCTCCCATTTGACATCTAGCTGAGGGAGTACCTCAGAACTTGGGGAACTGACACTCTCTGCACATTTCCACATTAGAAACATCTGAAGGTCACCAGCACCAAAACCTATTGTCACTGGAGCCAGAGTCTCTGGCTTTGAGAGAAATGGCAGGAATCTCTTCTCCTGCCCCACTATTGACACACCTGTGTAGAGTCAAAATTTTAATACATGAACACATGGACAATTAGATTTCCATACTGTTGTCAAGAATCAGGAGTAACAAAATCCCCCATGTAACAACCAAAATTTTGAATCCTCCTTACTAGCCCAGTTATTTCATGAGTATTGGAAAAAACAAAATTCTAGTATAACTGAAGACAATGTCAATCCTGAGAGTTGGTTATAACAGGATTTGGCCTGGATTTTTAAAATGGCACACCATTCAAAAAGTGGTTGGGACCATAAAAGGTTCTCCACAATAGCCTTTTGCTGCAGAAGGTGGCCTTGAGTGGCTAAAGCAGTTATGTATTCTCAGCGATTAACCACCAGCACTTAGCAGTTTCATTCCCATCGTAACAACAACCCCATGCCCTATTAGCCCACACGTGGGATCTAAGCGGTCTACATACCCAAAGACAATTGTGTCATCAGCTTCGCATGGGAAAGACAGGAGGTACCTAAACTAACCTGTGGGTGCCCTTTCAGTGTGGCTGGGCTCATCTTAGCAGCCAAGGAGTCTCTCAAGCATCAAGTTTGAGATTGCTCCAGTCCAAAAGTCCTCCAGTTTTGAATGTTTGACTTGCATTTATCTGTAATGTAAGAGCCACAGATACTTGGAAAAAAACGTTTTCATCTCTGAACCCCAAGAGTGGATTGAATAGCTACTTTTCATTCCAAAAATGGAAATCACTGACCCCACTTCACCATCAAACACTTTTGTAAAAAAGAGGCAGAAGAACAAAAAGATCCCGTTAGCACACAGCGCAGGGAAGCGATACTGTTCATTGCTGGCAACACCAACGGTACCTTCTGGCTTCTTGGCCTAACAAATCCTTAAGTTGAGAGAACCTTTTAGATGCATCAAATGAGCCTGAATGAATCCATATCTAGAACAGTGCTTAGTGTAATGATGTATACAGGGTTGGCCACATTAATCTAAGATCATAGAGAACTAGACTAGAGAAAATCTTGGGGACCATTTATCAAGACCCTTAAGTTCTCCTATGCGGTCTCTTAAGACCAACGAAAAGGCATTTTTTAATTAAAGAAAAATGTTGGCACATAAAAATCTTCCAAGTTCAAAAGACATGAAAGTTTTCCCTGGCTCCACTCCCACCTTCAAAGCTGTCTGCTCTGCAAAAGAAAACATGGAAGCAGGGCCAGGCCAGGTGGGCAAACCTATGGAATGTGCCAATACAGCCTAAGCTGTGGCACCAAACTCCAACAAGAAAGCAGACTTCTGCATCCTGCCTTGCTTATAATGCCGGACCATACACTCTTTAGTAGAAGTTAAAACAAGCAGTGACCAAGTGGCCTGGGCCTGTGCTGGGCTAAACAGGAGACTTTCTGGCAGCCCTCATCTCTGAGGTGAGTCAGGTCTCTCAAAGCCTTTGAAAGGGGTCACTTTCCCAATGAGTTTTCTGTTAGGGAAGGGTCGGGTATAGGATCTGAAGGAGGTTATCAGAGCAAGAATGTGAAATGAGGGGAAAAAGGGTTCTTGTGGGGCATCTGATATCATATAAAAAACACAGATTGTGCCACATACTCCGGGAATATAGAGAACCCATGCAAGAAAAGCTGCCCTGCAAGGAGGCAGCTGTAAGAGGGGCAGCGGTCTGGCACAAGTCCATCTCTTAGAGGGCCAAGGTAACAGTGATAGAATCTCCACTCAACAAGGATCCAGAGAGTTTGCTCTTCACTCATTTTAGGAAAAAAGCTTCCTGTAATGGTCCTTCCTGCAGCTCCCTCAAACACGTCTTGGTGAGTCCCCACAGGCAGAGAGAATACATCTAGCTAGGAGGCTTCCATTAACCTTCCTCTCATATGTGTGTGTATATATATATTTTTTTTCTTAAAATAAATTCCACGAACTCATAAGGCTCTCATCTGCAATCAAATGCAAAAGCAGAGCATCCTACTCCGAGGCTCTGAAACACACATATCAGCCTCAAACAAATCAGCTTTCCAGTATCAGGTAAGACTGGTCCAGTCCAGAAACTCAAGGGAGATGCTTCTCCTGAATCCTGGGAGGCAGGAAGGGATCCCTTCAGATGGGCTTGTAGAGCAGAGTAGTGACATACTTCTTCTTGTAGCGATGGGTTGCGCTAAGGACCATCACACTGTCCTGCAAGGGAAAGAAACATATGCAGCTAATTCACTAGTTCAGGTGGTAGGCAGCTCTTCCCAGCCATTAATCCTTCATAGTCACTCACTTTTAACAGAGAGAGTTTGATATTACAGAAAGAAGTTGGTTTTGGAGTCAAATAAACTTAAGGTCCAATTCTGACTCCTACTCTTACTCTATTTGTGGGCTTGAGTAATCTACTTAATGTCTCTGAGTCTTTTTTCTCATCGTTACAAAGGATAACACCAGCCATTAAGGTGGCTCTGACGATTACATGAGAATATCTGGCACAACACCTGATACATAGTAGATGCTGAAGAAATATTAGTCTCCTACCTCACTCCCTTCCCCACTTTGAATTCAAATATTGGACTTAAAACTAGCACAGAAAAGAAAAGAAATATCCTGGCATCCATTTCTAGATGGAAGCCTTAAATACAATGAGAAGAAAGGGCAGTGATCCTTTTGAAAAACCATTTCCAAACCCTGAAGCAAGTCTAATTTCCATTTAATACCAGAGATGAACTTAAAAAGTCCTCTCTGATCAAGGGGAAACTCAGGCATCCCCCCATCCTTAAACAAAGTGGACCTCAAAATCCTCCTTGGAAAGACACTCAATCCAATGGGTCAATTCTCAACAGCCTAAACAATCCGAGAGAACCAAGAATGGGTCAAGGTGAAGCTGAACCACAATAACCAAGACCTTGACCTGGGTCAAAACCAGTAGGAAAATTAAGAGGGACTATTTCCCAGGCTGTGTTACAGACCATGGGTGTACCACAAGAGGAGACAGCAGGCCTGTGGACATCAATTGGTAGCCAAGGAGCAGTTGCAGGAGTCAAAATTCACCCAGATCTCAAAGATCCCAAGCAAATGCAATTGAGAAACCAGTGCATCTTCTTGTTTTCCCCTATACTGTATCATCCACAATGAATGTTTCTCAGGTTAACATTCTGTGACCAGAATACGCTGACTACAGCCAAAATGTGATAGAAAGCAGGTAAAAAATTCAACTCCAGAAAGCGTTTGGTAGAAATGAGGAGCAGGTGAGAGAAAGATCTCCTTGGAAAGACCTGGCACAATGATCTCTAGGAAAGAACATGGAACGAGGACAGGAGAACTGGATCTCAGTCCTCTCTCTGGTACTTACTGGCAATTTGACCTCTGCACGTTAGTTTCTGTATCTATAAAACAGGAGTTAAAAATAATACTTACCTCACACAAAGTTATTATAAAAATTAAATTCAATAATATATATTTTAAAAGGACCACATAATCTGTTAAAGCTGTATCAGTGATTTCCCTAATCTAGCTGCACATCTAAGAAACATAAGCAGCTTGAAAAAAATTACTGGGGCTTATCCTAGATGCAATTACTTGGCATCCCTGCGGATAGAACTTTTGAATCTGTATTTTTTACAAACTTCCCCAGGTGACTCTCATAATGACCAGCCTAGTTTGCTAACTACAGAGTTATACAAAACTTTACTTCAACAGCCAAACCACAAACACATGACAAGACTGAATGGATATTTTCAACCCAGACTCTAATAAAACAGCCGAGAAACCAAGAAGGACTCTAAGAACTGGAGGCGACAGGGCAAATCTGGTCACATTTCTACTTTACCTAGTGTATAGGAGAGATGCAACCACTTGGGTATATGTGACTGAGGCACTTGAAAACAGCTCACGTCCAACCTCTAAAAAAGTGGAAGCCTTCTTATCACACTGAAGCATTCTTTGAACTGGAAGCTAAACTTGCTTTTTCTGCAGATGAAATTCTAGTGCTTTGAACTCAAATTTAAGTAGGTGGAACAAAGATTACAGGCACCCAGAAAGAAACCAGCAAGCAGAAATGTCCATTCAATCGCAGGGCAATTCACCCAGCCTGAACACAGACATAGAGACGAAGATTTAAAACAAGCAAAAAACCCACCCACCCACTGGTTAAAAAAAGAAAGTTCTTCTCCTAGCATTTGACCATTATTGCTGCTTCAGCTTCAGTGAAGTAGCAGAGTAAGTAAACCATGGGAGAACATATGTCACCTCTGCCTTCCCCTTTCGGGGAGCTCTGTGAAGCACCAGGCCTACCACTTACCTTAATGGACAGCGCATAGAGATGGTTCAGCATGACGTGATTGGGCTCGGGGAGCAGGGCTGGGTCACACTGAGAGAGAAGAAAAAATCACTAATGGGGTTAAATGCGGTCTGAAACCAGACAGTTTACTCTTCCTCTGAGCTCTTTGGGACTGTTGAGAAACTCTATACTAGAATCTATATTTCTCTTAAATAATACACTCACCTTAGTATATACCAATAATACATTCTCACTATAGAGATTTAGGAAAATTCTGAATCCAGGGCTGAAACCCTAAGCCTCAGCATCTATTGATCTTCATCTTGCAATCCATAGGCCTGAGCCTGATTTATTAGGACCAGAAGACAACTATGAATTCTGCTATCAGTACCTGGGAAAGTCACAACTCAGCCCTGGAAAAAGGAATCTGTAATGCTATTGAGATGTATATGACTTACACTCTCAACACATCTTTTAACAATTCCAAACTCTAGGATTACTAAGCTTTGGCTTATATGGTCCTAGTGACCCCCACATGCTCCACTGACACTCAGGATACTCACAGAAATATTAGTGTCCTTGTTAAGAATAACTTGGAGAAGGTGAGGAGGCAGGATAGGTGGGGATTTGAATCTCTCCTCAGATCGAAACACATACATTTCTTGACCATAAGGCCCTGGGGGTGAGCTGGAAAGGTCTGGAAGACATTTATCCAAATATAAGGAAAAGTTGGAGAACTAGTAAAAATGCATGAAAAAACTGGAATACATGGCATCTAATATTAAATATGGTAGAAGTTATGGATCATAAATTTGTGACCTGTTGGGTCTACAACTGTAAGGCAAACAAAAAAAGTCTGCGTTACCTTCAACATAGACCACCAAGTTCCTCAACATGGCAGCATGATGTGCAGGACAGAGGAGGAGATGGGGTAAAAGATGCAGGTTCAAGGCAGAGCTACTCGACTTATCAGCTCTATGACCTGGGACAAACCCCTCCACTACAGTTGGTTTCCTCATTCATAAAACAAAAATAATCTCTGCCCTATTTCACCACATTTTTATAGGAATCAAATGAGACAACGGATGTGACAATGCCTTATAAACTGTCAACAATATGAAAAGATCAGATTTCTTCTTTTTCCACCCAAGCAACAGACAACAAGGTTATAAAACTCTAAGACTACAGCCATGTGCTGCATGATGACACTTTAGCCAAGGACGGACACATACATGTTCCCATTGCTGGTGGGAATGTAAAATGATGCAGCCACTTTGGAGAACAGTTTGGCAGTTCCTCCAAAGTTCAACATAAGGTTATCATGTGACCCAGCAATTACACTCTTGGCTATATATCCAAGAGAAATGAAAACATATGCCCACATAAAACTTGAACATAAATATCCATATCAGCATTATTTTTAATAGACAAAAAGTGGAAACAATCCAAATGGCCATCAACTAATGGACAGATAAATAAAATGGAATATCCATACAATAGAATTTTATTCAGCCATAAAAAGGAATTAAGTACTGATATACATTACAACATGGATGGACCCTGAACCATTACGCTAAGTGAAAGAAGCCAGACACAAAAGACCATGTAATATATGATCCCATTTATATAAAATGTCCCAAATAGGCAAATCCACAGAGGCACAAAGAACATCTGTGGTTGCCAGGGGCAGAAGAGAGGAGTGAATGGGAAGTGACTACTAATGGATATGGGGTTTCTTTTCGGGGTGACAAAAATACTCTGAAATTAGATAGTTGTGATGGTTGCACAACTCTGTAAATATACTAAAAATTACTGAATTGTATACTTTACAAGGATGAATTTCATGGTTTGTGATATATCCAAAAAAACGGAAAAAAACGTTTGCAGACAAGAAGAGAAGGAAATATACAGAAATGAAAAGAACTATAATTTTTTGCTTAAAAATTTTTAATAATGTTTTTGATAGTCTCTGGTAAAAAGATTTTAATAATCAGTTTAATATAAGAACTCAGATTTCAGTTAAACATATGTGAGGCAAAAGAAAACAGTAAATACTGTTCCATTAAACAATATCTCAAAAATATATAGAACTAGGAGCCGGCCTGTTGTCATACTGGTTAAGTTCGCATGCTTCAGCAGCCCAGGGTTCACAGGTTTGGATCCTGGGTGCAAACCTATGCACCACTCATCAAGCCATGCTGTGGCAGCATCCCACATGCAAAAAATGAAGGAAGACTGCTACAGATGTTAGCTCAGTGACAATCTTCCTCAAGCAAAAAAGAGGGAGATTGGCAAGAGATCTTAGCTCAGGACCAGTCTTCCTCATCAAAAAAAAAAAAAAAAAATGTATACAGAACTTGAAACTTCTCAAAGAACTCTCAGTTATTTCATCACGTGATCCACAAAACACCCTTAGGAGGTACAAAGAACAGGTTTTATTTTTCTTTTCATCAGGAAAAAAAACAAATTGGTGAAATGATTTGCCCAAAGTCATATACATGGCAAGATGGTCATTAAATGCAGAAAACCCATTATCTGCAGATTCCTAACAAAACACATTCTGAGCTTTACCTCAGTGGATCAGGAAAATGGGTAAAAGAGGGAAGAGAGAACTATCAAAAGTAAGCTAGTCTTTCTCTAACTATATGTCTATTCTTCACTGGTTGCTTTGCCAGAATATTATGCAAAAATTTAGAGTCACAAGTGGCCTCCTCATTTAACTCAGTATTGTTATTATTATTTTTTTTTTTTGGTGAGGAAACTTGGCCCTGAGCTAACATCTCTTGCCAACCACCTTCCTTTTTTTTTTTTCCTCCCCAAAGCCCCAGTACATAGCTGTATATCCTAGTTGTAGGTCATTCTAGTTCTGCGTGGGATGCCACCACAGCATGGCTTGATGAGTGGTGTGTAGGTCGACGCCCAGGATCCAAACTGGCAAACCCCAGGCTGCCAAAGTGGAGCACACGAACTTGACCATTTGGCCACAGGGCCAGCCCCTAATTCAGTATTTTTAAACCGTTTTTAATCACTGTCCCACCAGTCAAGAAGAATGTCCACCTTTACTGTCTGAGCTTATATAAGGAAAACGATATTCTTACAATTTTCCTAAACAGACAATTATTATACTATTGATTACTCTTTTAGAAACTGCATAAGCCACCCTTGGCCCTGAGATTCTAATATGCCCCACTTAAGGTATCCCCCACTTAGAATCTGTGAGAGTCTAAGCCTCTGCTTTTACTGATAACAGAACTAGGAAACAAAAAGGTTGAAGGACTTGTCCTTCATGGCAAAGCTAGTTAGTAGCAGAGGCAGGCTTTGAACCCACATGGGGGTAAGTGTGCTCACGAGGAACGTAGTGCACAGTTCTTCAGACAGTCATAACCTCTACTGTAAAGTAACCAAATGGTAACTGTGAGTGTGGTCAGCAAATCACTCTTCTGGTACTGTAGTGAATGGAAGTAGGGATGAAGGCCTTGGAAAAAATGATACTGGGAGAAACAAAAGGATACAGATCTTTTCTTCTACCATGGAATATGTTTTTTACCAAAAACTTACAAAACTTCTTTTAACATACACACAAAACAATTGTGGGGTTTTTTCCCCTGAACACTGCCACACTTGTAGGGCCCTATAAAACTGCAGAATGCCAACTGAGCTATCAAAGTGGCAGGATTAAGCTGAGGCAGCTACACAAGGCAAACCAGACACAAGCAGCCTCTGCTGGGTGATATCGCCAAAGGTCAATGAAAAACTTGAAATATTACGAGAAATAGCTCTTTAAACTATAGGCCATAGGCTATTAGCAGCTTATAAACGAAAGCATAAAACAGAAAACAGAGTACATCACATGCAATAAAGGCAGACATTGTGCCTGAGACGTCTGTTACGGGGTGGGGGGGTTAAAAAGTCTGAAATCAAATATACTTGACTGAGATGGTTTTTGTCTCAGAGAAGATGCCCTAAGTATTTATAGGAGAAACATATATATATATGATTCAGAAGATTCCTGAGGAGAAAATGAAAAAACAAACAAATATACCACTCTTGGGAAGGTACACACATTATAAGAAAAACACATCAAGAAAGAGCAAACACTACAAAATTACCTCGACAAGATGTCTCTGAGCTTTCCATCGAATCTAGCTTTAAAGCATCAAACACCTCAAAATCAGATTTCTTGACATGGATCAAATTGTTAATCGTGCCAAGCTGACTGGTAACCACAGGCTGAAACAGCGAATGGAAAAAAATCATGAATCCCCATTTCAAATCCATGTCTTCCATCCAACTCTCCTCTTTTTAAAAATGATCATACTCGGCATCTCCACCTTTTATCAACACAGAAACCCTCCAGTGTAGGGGCAATAATAACAGCAATGACGTGTGATACCAAGGGGAATAAGAGCTAAAAGGAGACTGTTAAGTCAATGGATACCCTTGGAGATCAAAGCCTTACCTCTGATGGATCATGAACCCACTGTCCATCCACAAAGAACTTGTACTGGTGCTCTCCCTCAGGGAGGTCCAGGATGGCAACAAAGTCATTATGGCTACAGAAAAAACAGAAACTTAAACAGGCCAAGTTCCTACCAGAACACAATGTAAATGTAAAAACCATGAGGCAATCACAGTATCATGCCATGATCTCCCACACTCCTAAGCAACTGTACCCTCTGGAGTAAAAACTCATTTCTAAACCCATTCTGCGTTTCTATATCACCTTGAGCATGTATTTGCCAGCCCCTCTCAATAACTTTAGTTCTTAACTAATATCTAGAAAAGAATAATAAAGATGTTAATCCCCCAAAATGGTTCACCTTAGTACAACTACTTTGCTTCAGCAGAACAGATCCCTCACAAGTGTAAATCAGACAGCAGATAGGTTCAAGATATAGAAGTGCCTTAAGGTACCCTTTCCATATTTTGGTAAGCATATTCTGGGAAATTACCTACATACAAAGGGCCATTCTGATAACCAGTTAAATAATTCATTATTGCTCTGCCAGCAACAAATGACATTACTACCTAGAACTTCGCAATGTGTTTTGTGTTAGTGCAGAAGTCAGAGCAACTGGACTCAGCCAGGTACAGACTTCCCATAATCATAGAAAGGACTTGTATTAACACAGTCCTAAAGAATGTACCCACAAAGCTGCTATTATTATAAGTCCCTCTGAGGCAATGATATTCTAAGTGGTAAAACATCTCTGACTCACTATGAGGTTAAAAAAAAATGTCACAGATATAGTTACTGGCCACAGAAAATGTTCTAGCAAGAATCCTTAGCAAGTGGAAAAAATAGTCCAACCATGTCTCTCCTGAAAACGGAAACCAGGTCTCTATTCCTCGACCCTGTAGACTCAACCAAGACACTTGTCTTCACCTCTTAATCAGTGGAATCTTGGTGCTCCAATTGTTGAAGGACCCAGAGATGAAGACCTCCTTGCCTCCTTCAGACCAGCGGATAACAGTGGGCCGGGCCTGCTGTGTGGGCTTTACGGAGTCCTCCAAATCCTGCTGCCATGATACAAACTCTTTGTCCCCAGGGAGCTGTAAGAAGGATTAGGTCATCCCTAAATTGTGACCCAGGAATTCTTAAAAGGTCACTCTCCTCCCTAGGGTAGAGAGAGGTGCTAGGTTTCTGCTAAGGATCAACAAGCCCTGAGATTAGCAGCTAAATCAGGCTTTGAACTATAGAAAAAGAACTCATCTAGCACCAAAATGGTCAAATGGCTTTTGCTCAAGGGCTGCCCAAATCACAGCCTAATTTCCAAGTCTGCATACATCACTCACCCTTCCGGAGCCTTAGGATCTCCCTTAAAAAAAAAAGTTTACTAGATTAACTCACAGGCAGGCAATTAGGATATGCTTCTGAGTGCCTCTTAAGACAAAAATTATGAAAGCAAAGTATGGTTCTATAAAAAATAATTACGTTAGCCATATATTTTTTATATCCAAACACCAACAGCTCTCAATTATCAGTTGTAATGGAAGTTAGAGATACGGAAATGTGTAATTCATAAACTCCATTTTAGCTAATAGGTTACAAAACGACATTAAAAATATAAAAATCAGATCCTTGGTTTCTTAAATTTTGAGAAGTGGTTATAACATCTTGCTTGCTCACCTATGCCAGGTTTATACTAATTATTTCAGGAGTAGGGATGAAAATTCTGGAGCTTCAACGAGCACCAGCTCAAAAACACAGCTTCCCTTAGCAAAAGCAGTTCCAATATCAAATGAGGTCTACAGGATTCTGAAAAAAAAAAGACTCCTTATTTAGTTTCTTTGCATTACCATTCTTTACAACAGGCGTTGATAAACTAGGGCCAGTGAGCCACATGCTTTTATAAATAAAGTTTTATTGGAAAAAAAGCCACAGTCATTCTTTTACTTATTGCCTACAGCCGCTTTCATGCTACAGGGGCAGAACTGAGTAATTGTGACAAAGACTGTATGGTCTGCAAAGTCTAAAATATTTACTATCTGGCCCATTCTAGAAAAAGTTTGCTGATCCTCACTTTAGATTGGCTTAAATGACTCTGGTAAATAAGACTGTACAGTATCAAGTCAAAATATTAGCAAATAAAACAATAAAGGTTAAAAAAAAGGGGGCTGGCTTATTCATTTGGGCTTTATTTTCAAAATGTCTGAGGTAGTCTACCTTCCATATGGTCCCTTGACAGTCCTCAAAACTACACTATGAGAGGGGCTGGCCCCGTGGCCGAGTGGTTAAGTCCACGCGCTCTGCTGCAGGCGGCCCAGTGTTTCGTTGGTTCGAATCCTGGGCGCGGACATGGCACTGCTCATCAAACCACGCTGAGGCGGCGTCCCACATGCCACAACTAGAAGGACCCACAACGAAGAATATACAACTACGTACCGGGGGGCTTTGGGGAGAAAAAGGAAAAAATAAAATCTTTAAAAAAAAAACAAAAAAAAACTACACTATGAGACACCAGGAGCAGCATAATCCGAAGTAAATGGAGAAAGAGAATTGAAGGGACTTTCACATTATGTAAGGAAGTGGCTTAAGAGAAAAGCTTGCTCTCCATATTCTTAAAGCACTGCACTCTTGCTTGACTGGCTGCATTAGAATTACAGAAATTTTTACATATGCCTGAGAATAACCTCCAGATTCTGATTCAGATATTGGGCTTGGGAATCTATTTTAAAAAGCTCCCCAGATAAATAATCCTATGATTATTTTAAAACAAACAAAAAAGGCTCATCTTCAGGGACATATCCTAAAATATTTATAGATAAAATAATATTTGATGTCTAGAATTTGCTTCAAAATAACTCGTGGAGGAAGAGTGGGTTGGGGTATAGATGATATAAATTCTTTCACAATTTGATCATTGTTTAAACTAATAGCTTAAAAGTTCATTACACTTTCTCTCTACCTTGAAACAGGGAAAATGTTTCAAATTTTCCATAAAGTGTTTAAAGAAATCTCAGGTAATTCTAATGTGCAATTAGGATTGAGAATCACGGACTGAGTCCACTGAGAAAGGCTGGCACTCGAAGCAACAGAGGCCCCAGTGCCACTGTTTCTATCAGTCACTCCTGTGCTTTAGTATTTTCAGTCTAGAAGTGGAAAGCTACAAACTATTAATATGCCTAGCTTTGGAAGAAAGCCCTTCCACATATGACATGACATTTCTGAGGCAGGCATGAGTGCAGCTGACATGCAGGACTACTTACTCCAAATTAAAGAGTCAGCAAAATCATCAGGAAAAGGGGCAAAACACTTAGAACTAGAGTTTGAAAATGTTTAAGTAAAACATTGAGGGAAGAAGTGAAGAGAGCTGATGGAGAACTACAAAATTTTAGGTTTGGAAGAGACCTTAGGAATTATCTGAACCAATTTTCTTATTTCACAAATGACAAGACTGACGTAGGGGAAAGAATGATCCAAAATAGGTTCCATTTCGGATAGAGCAACCTGGCTTTTATTTAGGACACATTACTGCAGTCACAGTCTGACAAACACAATATGCTTTAAGCCCGAGTCATCAAAGTAGGAAAAGAGTAAAAAAACAATGAGGTAGACCACCTTGAGAAAGCTTTGAAGAAGTAAATTCAGATGGCTGGGGAGACAGCCCAAATGAGGAGGAAGAAGTCCTGAAGTGGGAGAAGGAAGAAAGGAATAGAGAAGAAACACCAAGGAACGGTCCTTTCAATCACCCTCACTTCTCTTTCTGTGATTATGTTCTCAACTGGGACCCAAGAAAATAAACAGAATCCAAAATCATGTGCTATTTAGGAGGCAAATCACTGTCTATTTACTTAGTCCCTACAACCCCAGTTAGGCGGGAAGGGATGAAGTGATGAGAAACATGAAACACACCCCAATCTCCTCAATCTCTCCATTTTTCTACTTCATCCCAGTTGGACTACCTGAAGGAGTTGTATTTAATGCTGACGGCTCTAAAAGTGACTAGAAACATTCCCATGGTGATCACATTGCTGGCAGCTCCATCTATCCTTTCTTCCGGGTGAACACAAGTTGTGCTTTCATGAAAGTCTTTCGAATTGAGAGCACGGTCTTCAGGGCAGCTGTGGGTTGTCTGTTTTCAGCCATGTAACATTATTAAGTACTACCGGGAAGTGGAGAAATTCTAGAATCATTTGCTCTCCCACTTGCAGAGCAGCTGGGTGTGAAAGACGCACAACCTCAGCCACCACAACTATAAAGTATGGGATGAAAACTGAGCAGCCAGGCAAATCATGTCCTTTGTTGATCCCCAAGACTAGGAGAATGCATTCAAATAAGCAAGTCGTTGCTCACTGCAAAAGGGAAAGAGGATCAGAAGTGCTGAGCTCTCAGAGGGGCAAAAATGATACTGATACACAGAAGTTGTCAGGAAAAAAGAATTCATTTAACCACCTCCGGGTAAATCAAGAGAAACTGACATCTACGGTTAGCAACTCAGACAACCTAGCCTCTGAAATTTTCCACGTGGGCTGACAACCTATAAATTTATCAGTACTCTAGAAGAGGGCACCTGGGCCTGTTAGGAGACCCAAGGATTCGAGAGAGGGGTATCCACTGTCCTCATCCTAAAAATATAGCCAACAGGCTACTCGGAAAACAAGAACTCTGCTTCTGTTCTATTTTAAGGCAGCATCGCAAGAGGAATTACCATCTAACATCTAGTTCCCCCCAAATCCCTTTAATTCAAAAAACCGTAACCCAGGTCAGTCTCCTAAGAATCAAGAGCCCTGACACCCAGGCTGCTACAGCATCGCCACCAACTGAGGGCGTGGGGACGCTCACCTTGGAGTCCGGCAGGCTGAAGACGCTGGGGTCATCGGTGCTCCCCACCATGATCTTGTGCTCCTTGCCTGGGGCATGGCCGCCGGCGCCCTCGGCGCGTGCAGACTTGGCACCATGGCGCTCCCCGGCCACCCTGTCGCTGGTGGTATTTCCCATGGCTGCAGCTCGAGTCGGGGGCCCCCTGCCGTGGGGAACAGCACGGAGCGGGGAACACCCCAGAGGCAGCGTCAGGGGCGCCCCCGGCCCCGCCCCTGCGCCTGGGGACCCGGGCAAGGGAATCCCCGCCCCAGGGCAGCCATGCCCCGGGGTCCCCTCCCTCCCTCGGCCTCCAGGAGCCCCCGGAGCCCCCAGACTCCCTCGCTGCCCGCTGCTCAAGAAACCTGCTTTCGGGAACTCCCCTGCATCCCCGCGTTCCCTACCCAGGGGCGCCCCCACTCCCGCTCACGTCCGGCAATGCGCTCCCTCCTCCCCTGGCCACTGGCGCAATGGCTGTTCTGAGGATACGGCCACCAATAAAGTTATTGAAGTTGAAGACGCGCCCCAAGCTAGCGATCCGCGTTTCCTCCTAAAATGGCTACAAGACAGCTGGCGCGAGCCCCGCCCCGTGCCCGTACCCTGCGGCCGCGCCGCCGCTGCGCCCGGGGCCCTCCGGCCTCTCTAGCCGCCGCCGCCTCGATGGTGGGCGGCCGCGCGCAGCCTCCAGCGCCAGGCGGGGGCGCCAGCCCGGCGCTAAGCGGAGCTCAGGGCCGGCTGACGCGGGTGGCGAGGCTGCGCCGGGAATCGCTGGTGCGTTGAGCTGCTGGGCCTTCGCTGCCTCGGAATGACTCTGGGGCTGCCCCCACCCCTCCGCCCCCCCCCCCGACTCGGGTGCTCCGTACCCGGAGGAGCGGCGCTGCTTCTTCTTGGCACCCTCGCCTGGCCTCAGGTTCCCCTGAAGCTTTTCTGGTCAGCATCTTTGGGATGCCCTACCGGGCCAGGTGGGTTCCTTTCGGGAATAAGAAAACAGACCTCCATCTGAAGGCAGAGGGAAGTCGTGGTAATTGCTCGGGGTTAAAACTAAGTGCCGTGGGGCAGGGAAGAAGGAGTGATTAAGAAATAAATCTTGACAAATTAGTAAAATATTAGTCTAAGGAGAAGACGGAGAAAGCTCTTCCAGACTAAGAAACAGCATATGCAATGAGCAATCCCAAAAGAAATAAAATTAAAGAAAGAGAGCAACAACAAAACCATCAGAAGGAACGCTAAATGCAGAAAAGGGCAAAGACAGTCCTCGCGTTGGGACAGATCCAGTTTTTTACGGATAATTAATGGAAGTTCTATGGTAACTAATAATTCTTACTTTGTAATAGACATAATTATATGCATGTCTCATTTCCTACTAGAAACCTTTGTCGCTCAACATGTGTTACACAAACCGGCAGCGTTGGCTTGACCTGGGAGCTTTTTAGAAATGCAGAATCTGAGACCCCATTCTGCAGAATCATAGTCTGCATTTTAACAAGATCCCCAGAGGAATGTGTGTACACATCGAAGTGTAAGGAACTGCTTTGACAACTGGCAGAGAACAGATCGAGATTTGATTCCTCTTCATATTGTGCACGCACCTTGTACAGAGGAAGCTTTTAATAAACGTTTGCTGATATTATGTTAAGCGAAATAAGCCAGTCAGAGAAAGACGAACTCTATATGACTCCACTCATAGGTAGAAGTTAGTATATTGATAAGGAGATCTGGTCGGTGGTTACCAGGGAAAAGGGGGGGTGGGGGGAGGGCACAAAGGGGGAAGTGGTGTACCCACAACATGACTAACAAAAATCTCACAAGGTTGTAATCTATCATAACATTAATAAAATAAAATAAAATAAAATAAACGTTTGCTGAATGAGGGGTACACGAATACTGTTTACTACATTTCTAACAAGCTATGCCACTTAGCCTTAAACACACCAGTGATGGGGAAACTCACATCACGCAAGGCCACCCTTTCTGAATGGGCCACTGTATTTGTTGAAAAGTTCATTTTACATTAAATTAAAAATCCATCCACTTAAGTTCAACAAATCCGCTGTTCCTTCTTTTGTCTTTCCTCTGCCCCTAATAAACTCAGTTATTCTCTGGCTCCTAACCAAAGATAGTGTGCAGAAAAAAGGTACAGTAGTCACCCCTTATGCGTGGTTTCGCTTTCCACGGTTTCAGTTGCCCAGGTCAACCATGGTCCAAAAATATTAAATGGAAAGTTCCGCAAATAATACTACTTAAGTTTTAAATTGCATCATTCTGAGTAGCATGGTGAAATCCTCTGCTGTCTGGCTCCCTCTCACCTGGGATGTGAATCATCCTTTTGTCCAGCTTATGCACGCTGTATACGCTACCTGTTAGTCACTTAGTGGCCCTCTTGCTTATGAGATGGACTGTCAGGATATCACAGTGCTTGTGTTCAGGGAAGCTTATTTTGCTTATAATGGCCACAAAGTGGGAGAGTAGCGATGCTGGCAATTCAGATATGCCAGACTGAAGTCGTAAAGTGCTTCCTTTAAGTGAAAAGGTGAAAGTTCTCAACTTACAAAGGAAATTTAAAAAATCATACGCTGAGGTTGCTAAAATCTATGGTAACTTTCATTACAGTATATTATTATAATTTTTCTATTTTATTATTAGTTGTTCATCTCTTGCTGTGCCTAATTTATAAATTAAGTTTTATTATAGGTAAGTATATATAGGAAAAAACATAGTATATATAGAGTTCGGTACTGTCTCTGGTTTCAGGCATCCACTGGGGGTCTTGGAACGTATGCCCTATGGATAAGGAGACTACTGTACGTTTTTACTGCAACCTTTTGGTCATCCCTCCAAAATCTTAGCTGTCTGGTTACCTGCTATTTGATTACCCCTCCTCTCAACTCCCTGCACCCCCAGTTCCTTTTATCTTTTCCATAGGACTCTGAAGCAAGGCCCCTGAAGGAATAATATATTATGCCTTCACTTGTGTGCTGTTCAACATTCCATCCCGAGGATGGTTTCTCCATGCCAAATAATATGTCCCTGATATGTATGTCCTTACAGTAGTCAAATCAGCATAGGAGAGGCAAACCAAGTATTGTATTAACCAATGGAGAACATTAAGAAGAGAAACTTTTTGTAGAGATAAATCAAATGGGTTTTTGGATAATCTGCTTTGTGGGATTATCCATGACACTGTTCTGCTCCAATAGTATTTGTAAGTCAGTCAGCAGTTAACAATAAAATTGCATACTGCATGTTTTAGACACAGGATAAAAGTAATCTGACATTGTAGGAAGCATTAATTGCTTCTCCGTAGTCCCAAGTTTTTTAATTTTTTTTTCTTAGATTCAGGAATGACTAGGTAGACAGACAAGATCCCTTAACCAATACCAGTATAATTTCTCCCTATAGTTTCATTGCTGTTGCCCCAATGTTCCATCTTTCCTTCCAGAGAGAAAGAAAAGAAAGAGGTAATAGCCACAGTAATTGTTGGGAGTTCTCTTGATATTAGCGTTATCTCAGACGTCATTGCCACTGGCTTCCTCAGATCAGCCATTCTGCCTGATAGAGGAAAACAACAGAGAGCACCAGAGCCTCACAGAACAGTTAGCTTCTGTGCACACTGCTAAATGTATCCTACTTCCTCTGAGACGTAAGGATATGGGAATGGGGAAAGAGTATATTGATTTTACAGAACCGGATGACAGGTTAGATTGGGCAGCCGGAGGTTTACATTCCCATCTCCACTCCCCAGATTCCATCCCCATTTGCCATCAGGGATGGGTATGGCATCTCATCTTGGTGTTTTCCATTTCAAAAAACAATCAAATCTTTTTTATGAAGTTAAACATGCACTTAACATGCAGGTTAGTAATTCCGCTCCTAGGTATTTATTCAAGTGAAATAAAGACAAGTTCACACAAAAACCTGTACACAAGTGTTTATTTGTACAGAACATATGTGGCTTTATTCCTATTCACCCCAAAATGCACACAACACAAATGTCCTTCCCCTGGCGAATCAATAAATAAAATATAGTATAGCCATAAATTAAATACTAAGCAATAAAAAGGATTAAACTCTTGATACACTCAATAGTATGGATGAATCTCAAATGCATTATGGGAAGTGAAAAAAGCTGGACTGTATTTACATGACATTCTCAAAAAATCAAGACTTAGGGTCAGAAAACAGATGAGTGCTTTCCAGGTGTTGAGGGTGGGAGGAGGGTTTGACTACAAAGGGACAGGAAGGAATGCTGGAGGGGTCATGGAACAATTCTATACCTTCATTGTAGTGGTGTTATGTGTCTGTCAAAACTTACAGAACTGTATACTGAAAAGGGTAAGTTTTATTGCATGAAAATTATATGTCAATAAAAAAATTAAAGCTATTTAATACTATTTTAAAAATCAACTTTAGCAAGAGGAAAGATGCAAGTTTATAGACAAAAAAGACTACTCAATCATTGCAGAAACTGTTTTTAAAAACAAATACCATTGATTTAATTTTTAATTTTTTCTACCTTTATTGAGGTACAATTGAAAATAAAATTATATATATTTAAAGTGTACAATGTGATGATTTGATATACATAAACATTGTGAAATGATTACTACAATCAAATTAATAACACATTATTTCATATAGTTACCTTTTTGTGTGTGTATGATGAAAATGCTTAAGATTTACTCTCTTAGCAAATATAGTATACAATACAGTATTATTAACTGTAGTCACTGTGCTGTATATTAGATCCTCAGAACTTATTCGTCTTATAACTGAAAGTTTATACCCTTTGACCAACATTTCCCCATTTCCCCCACCTCCCAACCCCCAGCAAACACCATTCAATGCTGTTTCTCTGAGTTCTACTTTTTTTTAGATTCCACATATAAGTGATAGCATACAGTATTTGTCTTTCTTTGTCTGACTTATTTCACTTAGCGTAATGCCCTCAACATCCATCCATGATGTCTCAAATGGCAGGATTTTCTTCTTTCTCGTGGCTGAATAATATTTGATTGTGTATATATACCATATCTTCTTTATCCATCCATCCGTAGACAGACACTAAGGTTGTTTCCATCTCTTGGATATTGTGAATAATGCTGCAATAAATATGAGAGTGCAGAAATCTCTTCAAGATCCTGATTTCATTTCCTTTGGATAAATACCCAGAAGTGAGGTTGCTGGACCATATGATAATTCTATTTTTAGTTTTTTGAGGAATCTCCATACTGTTTTCCATAATGACTTACAATTTGTATTCCTACCAAGAGTGACAAGGGGTTCCCTTTTCACTGCATCCTCACGAATACTTGTCTTTTTGATAATAGCCATTCTGATGGGCTTGAGGTGATATCTCTTTGTGGTTTTGACTTGTATTTCCCTAATAAATAGTGATGTTGAGTATCTTTTCATGTGTCTCTTGGCCATCTGTATGTCTTCTTTGGAAAAATGCCTATTCAGATGCCCCACCCATTTAAAATCAGATTGTTTGTTTTTTTGGTATTGAGTTCCATGAGTTCTTTATGTATTGTGGATGTTAACTCCTTATCAGATATACAATTTGCACATATTTTCTCCCATTCAGTAGGTTGGCTTTTCATTTTGTTGATTGTTTCATTTGCTGTGCAGAAGCTTTTTAGCTTGATGTAGTCCCATTTGTTTATTTTTGCTTTTGTTGCCCTTACCTTTGAAGTCAGGTCCAAAAAAGCATCACCAAGACCACTGTCAAGGAGCTTACTGCCTATATTTTCTTCTAGGAGTTTTATGGTTTCAGGTCTTACGTTCAAGTCTTTAATACATTTTGAAGAAATTTCTATGTATGGTATAAGATAGTGGTCCTGTTTCATTCTTTTGCATGTGGCTGTTCAGTTTTCTCAACACAATTTATTGAAGAGACTGTCCTTTACCCATTATATATTCCTGCCTCCTTTGTCATAAATTAATTGATCACATATGTATGGGTTTATTTCTGGGCTCTATTCTGTTCCATTGATCTGTATGTCTGTTTTTATGTCAGTACCGTAATATTTTGGTTACTATAGCTTTGTAATGTGGTTTGAAATCAGGGAATGTGATGCCTCCAGCTTTATTCTTTTTTCTCAAGATTGCTTTGGCTATTCAGGGTCTTTTGTGATTCCATACAAATTTTAGGATTATTTGTTATATTTATGTGAAAAATACCAATGGAATTTTGAGAGAGATTGCATTGAATCTGTAGATTGCTTTGGGTAATATAGACATTTTAACAATATTAATTTTTCCAATTCATGAGCATGGAATATCTTTCCATTTATTTGTTATTGTTCCATTTATTTATTATTCTTCAATTTCTTTCCTCAGTGTCTTATAGTTTTCAGTGTACAAGTCTTTCACCTCCTTGGTTAAGTTTATTCCTAGTTATTTTATTCTTTTTGATGCAGCTGTAAACGGGATTGTTTTCTTAATTTCTCTTTCTGATAGTTTGTTGTTGGTATATAAAAACACAACAGATTTTTGTATATTGAATTCATTTTTAGTGCTAACAGTTTTTTGCTGGAGTCTTTAGGGTTTCCTCTATATAAAACCATATCATCCACAAATAGTGATAGTTTTACTTCTTCCTTTTCAATTTGGATGCCTTTTATTTCTTTTTCCTGACTAATTGCTCTGGCTAGGACTGTGTACCATACTGCTTTGATTACTATAACTTTGTAATATAGTTTGAAATGAGGAAGTGTAATACTTCCAGCTTTGTTCTTCTTTCTCAAGATTTCTTCGGCTATTCAGGATCTTTTGTGGTTTCTTATTTTTTATTTTTTTAATAGTTTTTATACAGGCTGAGAAGTAGTAGTGAAGTTCTTACATTCTGCCTACCCAAAGGAACAGGGACAAAATGCAAGGGTCCAGAATTTTCCCCACGTATTATCATAATTCTGTCTTTCAGATTCCAAAGGATTTGGATATGACTTGTATCATGTTATCCTCAAAACCACGCTGTGAGGGTAGGACGAACAGATGATCATATCTCATTTTATAAATGAGGCTTAGCTTAAATATTTAACCAGTATTTCCTGAAATGATATGTATAGTCCATTTATTTTAACAAACCTTAATGGCAGACCTGGTACTTGCTGGGCCCTTGCTGAGCAGCCCCTGCTCTGGAGTTGCTCACAACCTTGAAATCTCCAAGGAAACCACTATAACTCCAAATAGGTATGACCCCAAACCCAACGTGTAGACACATAAGTGTCTATAGTGACACTTATAACCAAACATTCACTGAAAATGTCTTTCTCCAAAATTATAGACTTACAAAATGAAGTGAGATTGGCAGGTAGCACTGACGGCCCACTTAGGTTTAGTCATCATGAATTTAAGATGTTAAGTCAGCATAGTGGTATTTTTCTCTTGCCATATTAGCTGTTTTAGTGCAGGCATATAACCAAAGGTGAAGTTTAGCCAAGCAAGTGTGGGGGGTGGGGCAAAGAAGTTGAGAGTGCGTAGTAGGGTGTGATTATAACGTTAGACCATGGATTTTAAACCAGGTGTTCTAGGAAGCAAAGACAGAGCAGGTTGACGGAATGCCCAGTGGAGCCAAAGAACTGTTGGAGTTGGAATGAATGAGCTGAAAAGATGAGATGTTTTTGGAGAGTGGGATGCTTGAAATTGAGATTTTTGGTGGTGGTGGAGTTATCGGTAATGACAATGTCTTAGATATGACCATTCGTGTAGGTAGATAAGGTGACGTAGATCATTAAATCACTGGAGTGAGAAGGTCATTGAACAAAGGTGGCAGAGAGTGTTAGAGGTCTACCTCAATACTCATAGTCATTCTCCCTTCCTCCTTAATAACAGAACCTTGATTTTTACCTGGCCACATTGCCTCTCTGTATAAAGACACATTTCTTAGCCTCCCTGATAGCTAGATGTCTGTGACTAAGTTCTTCTAATGAGATCTAAATGGAAGTATTATATGGAACTTCTAGTAAGTCTCCTTAAAAGAAAAGGGGTGTGCCTTTCTTCTACATTTCTCTTTCCTTCTGTGTAAAATGTCCATATAACAGCTAGAGCTCCAGCAACCATCTTGGACTGTGAGGTAGAAGCCACATTCTGATAGTGGGGCAGAAAGAGAAGCTATTATACCATCTCAGGACTATCTTCCTCTGGATTTTTTAATATGACAGGGAAATAAACTTCAGTTTTGTTTAAGCCATTGTTACTGTGGGTTTTTCTACTGCATGCAGCTGAACCTAATTCTAACTAATAAGTTGGATTGGTGAAAGTATTACCTACATAGATGTTAAAATCAACTATAGAAGTAGTTATTTATATATAGAGAGAGGCAGAGAGCCTGGTGCTAAAACCTTCACTGAATGAAGAGTAAACAGGAGGTCTGTAAATGACTTCAAACAGGAGAGGTAGTGGGTGCTTCAAAGAAGACAGGAAATTTGAGAAAGCAAGGAGAAACAGCAATGAGGATCAAAGCAGCAGTGAGGATCAAGGCAGACATTTACCTGACCTTCTTTCCTGTGTTAAGATACTGACTTTTTAAATCTTGTGTTTGATTGAGGAAATAAACTATAGACAGGACATATCATTTTTGTTTCAAACCAAACAGAACATTAGAGATGACATACTGACTCAGATCGATGATGTATTCCAGAATTTATTCTAGAATAACATGCTTGCCCCACAGACATTTCAAAATGTTAAGCACTCCTTAATCACTTTTTATAAAAGTATTATTCACTATTATTTATTTTTATTAAGGTATATTCATTATTTTATTTAGTCCTTTAAAAACTCATTCATATTCTTACCTCCCATGTTGAATTGATTCATTCAATTGATCATTAATTTACTGAGGTCTTACTATGTTTTAGGCAGCACTAGGAACATATAGATTAATTACAAAGTATCTTCCTCCAAGAAATTTACTAGTTTGAGGAGGAAACAGGTGAGAGAACCAATTGATACTATATAGAGTGACAAAGATATTCACCAAATATAATTAAGCAGTATACCAGGTGCAATGAAAGCACAAAAGAAAGTCACATATTTCATACTGGGGATCAGGAACAGATTCCTGGAAGATAACAGATGAAGTGAATCTTGAGGGTGAAATAGGTACTAGCCAGCTGGGCAAGTGGAGAATTCACCAAGAGGAGGATACAGCATGAGAATATGTATAGAAGCATGGGAAAACCCAGCACTTCGGAAAATTCCGAGTAGTCAGTCTAGAGGATGTTTATATACTATTTTATGTTGTATTACTATTGCCAAAAGTAACAGGGCACAGACCCAGTATTAAGTAAAACGATCTCATTTATGAATGTACTTGCCATTAATATACCATAAATTTTGCTAGCGGAGACTATAGGTTCAATATGTTCAGGTACAAGAAAGAACTTATGCAAGTGATTTTAAGGTATGTCTTTTGACCTTGTATCACCATTTTCTCCACTCTATAGTTGTAGTCTATACATATTCAGCAGAGGAAACAAAATTACTTTAGTAAATTATATTATGCTGTATTAGAACAATTTAATTTGTAGAGTAATCAAGGGAAAACATGGTAATTTAAATGAATGGTCCATCCAATATTCTTCCTCCACTGAGAAAATTCCAGTAGATTGTGGTTCTGGGTCAAATCCTGAACCAAAAGAATACATTCATTTTTTTTAATTTTTAAATTTTAGAATAGTTTTAGATTTAAAAAAAGTTGCAAAGATAGTACAGAGTTCCCATATACCCCACATCCAATTTCATTTATTGTTAACATCTTACATGAGTGTAGTACATTTGTCACAACTAATAAACCAATATTGGTACATTGTTATTAACCCAAATCCATAGTTTATTACTATTTCTTTAATTTTTACTTAATTTTATATAATTTTGTGTATGTACTTAATTTTACGTTCCAGGATCCCATCCAGGATACATTACATTTAGACATCGGGTCTCCTTAGACTCCTCTATACTATGAGAATTTCTCAGACTTTCCTTGTTTTTGATGATTTTGACAGTTTTGAGATGGTCAGGTATTTTGTAAGATATTCCTGAACTTGGGTCTGTCTGATGTTTTTCTTATGGTTAGATAGGGTTATGGTTTTTGGGAGGAGGACCACAAAGGTAAAATGCCCTTCTCATCACGCCATATCAAGGGTACATACTACCAGCGTGACTTCACTGTTACTGTTAATCTTGGTCACCTAGCTGGGGTAGTGTTTGTCAGATTTCTCTGCTGTGAAGTTATTTTTCCCCCTTTCCATACTGTTCTCTTTGGAAGGAAGTCATTCTACATAACTTACACTTAAGGAGTGAGGAGTTATGCTCCATCTCCTTGAGGGCAGAGTATCTACATAAATTGTTTGGGATTCTTCTGTATGGGAGGTTTGTCTATTCTACCCCACTTATTAATTTATTCAATAATTTATTTATATCAGTATGGATTCATGAGTATTTTTTATACTTTATGTTATAATCCAATACTAGATTATTTTATTGCTCAAGTTATTCCGGCTTTGGCCATTGGGACCGCTTTCAGTTGGCTCCTGTGTCCCTTTGACATACCCCCAACAGTTTGCTTTTTGAACACTTCCTTACTTTCTGGCATTAAAGAATGCATCTTTTTGTATAATATAATTGGGAAAATGTTATAACCTTGTAATATGATAAATAAATGAAAAGCAATAGGATATATTGGAGTATATGAGGAAGTTGTTTGGGTTAAAACTAATTTGACCTGTCCTTGTTTTTCGAAAAGGGCTTGGCATGGCTTGTTGAGCATGCATTGTTTATCTCCTTTAAATATTTACTATGTCCCAAAGACAAGAACAAGGCCCTTAAAGATAAGGATGTAATTTCCCCTACATTGGCATTTCTTTAAGGATAAGCGTCTCTCCCTAAAATAAGGATTAATTGCTGACCTGCACTCACCTTGTGACCATCGACCTGCTGTGTTCACCGAATTGCTGTGCTGGCAAAGCAAGCTCATGACTATTGTAAAAGGGACATTCCTATTGTATGTGATACATGCTCTTTGTTCCAAGACAGTATATAAGCACTCTGTACACCCCACTTGTTTGTGAAGGAAGGCAGGCTCCAGGCTAGTCCTCAGATCTGGTTCATAATAAACTCATTCCAATTTTGATTTACAGATTTATTATGGATTATTTGCATTGACAAATATAATTATAAAAGCAAGATATGGCAGATTGATCAGTATTAGTACACATTCATTAGTACCTAAGGCTTTGTATCTTGAGTTGTTTTAAGTTCAATTTCCTATTCACATCTTAATTATAGCTTGGTTTAGAAGTTAACCAATGATTTTTTTGTAACTTTGCATATTATAAGTAGAATGAGAGAGTCAATGAATTTAGAAGCAGAGTTACATGGAGTCATCCATTTCTTTTACAGATATTGACTTATGTCCTCCACCATAATATTTGATAATTGAAAGCAAACATTTATTAAGCACCTACCACATGTCAAGAACTCTGCTAAGGACATACAAAGATGACTGAAAGGGTACCTGAGCTCACAGTCCAGGCATTGCTGGAAGGAAAAAGTGATAAGTCCTAAGAGGAAGGACAGTAAGTCCATATGAATGAAAAGCTGGGATTTCACTGTAGGGAAAAGAGGAAAGAAGATTAATGCTTCAGAAAGAGAAATAAAAGTAGATTTCTGAGCAATGTGAAGCTGAGAGTTCAATTTCATCAGATTCTGAAGGCATCTCTAGATCCAGCTTCCCAAAGAAAACTAGGGCAATGACAATGGGACAGCTAAAAATAGGTGATAATTATAGCAAAGAAAACAACAGCCAGCATGAGCCTGGCCATTGTTATTGTCGAAGTCATGGAACTTTTGCTTTCAATGACTCTTGTGTTCATAGGTTTCCTGATGCGATCTTCTGTGGTGAGGATAGCTTTTCGAGCTCCATTCCAC
The DNA here is from genome assembly GCF_021613505.1 of Equus quagga. Taxonomy (NCBI): domain Eukaryota; kingdom Metazoa; phylum Chordata; class Mammalia; order Perissodactyla; family Equidae; genus Equus; species Equus quagga. Next base: position 44,151,582 of record NC_060279.1, on the reverse strand, counting down.
TTTCCACGGCCCTGTAGACGATACTGGGCTGGAGTACAGGGTCCCAGTAATAATTGTAATGCCAATTTGGGGTCGGTGAAGGCCAGAGACAACAGATTAGGCTTGACACCCACCAGATCAGCAAGCTCTTCCATGGTATCCATATAGTCTCCTTGAATGGTATGACGTTGGCTCTCCACATACCTGAAGCAGAGAAGACAGAAGCCATGGCCCATCAACAACTCAATCAATCAATCAATCAGTTAATCAGTGTTTTCTGAGTGCCTATTATTGGCTCAATATTGGGTTAGGAGCTGTGGAAAATAGGGAAGAAAGAAAGATATTGTCTCTATCCTTAAGGACCTTATCATCTACTGGAGGAGATAAGCTAGATTCACATGAAGGAGAGAAAAATATAAGACTTTTGTTAAATCGTGTGGTTTTAGAGTGCTTAATAGAAATGTAGAAGAGGGTAGTTAAAACAGAGCTATCACAAATCCTTGAAGGATGTGGAAGATAAAGATAAACTGAGAACAAAGGGGAAAGTTACAAGTCAGGGGAACAGCAGAGTGAAGGAATAAAGCAGGAATGAACATAGAATATCTGTGAGCACTACCTACCGTAGAGGAGGCATTTTGTGGAAAACAAGGCTGGCTGTAGAGAGGCAAATATAGCAGATCAGATACAGAGGACTCTGATGTTATCAGAGAGAAGCCACCACAAAAAGTCTCAAGTTTGGGATCATCAATTGTTTTCAGAAGACAGTGGTGGTGGGGTCCCTGGAGCAGGACATCCCAGGGCCAATGTTAATTTGGAATCCTGAAAGGAGTGGGGAGGATGACTTGTCCTACAGGAGGAAGTGGCCCTCCAAACAGACCCAGATGGAATGATTATACCAAGTGAAGATTTGAAGAGCTGAAAGGACTTTTTAGAGGGAAGATGTGGTAACAGTGATGCTGTGGACAGAGTGAGATTTAGCGAGCTAATGGGGGACTTTCTCTTTTTTACTTTCTATAATGAAAATAAAAGAAAGAACAGTGCAACAGAAAGGAAGTAAGAGAAAAGCCAAGTCAAGCTACTTGAGATTAGGTGTGCTTACTAAAGGAATCCAAAAACAAGGACAGGAAAAAAATTATAGAAAATAAATTTGAGATAGAATTGATGAGATGGAATTCCAGAGGAACAGATAGATGGTCAATTAGGAATGTATTGAAATGGGACTAAAGTTTAGAAGAGAAGAGAAGACAGGAAAGAATTTGAGAGCTTTCCCGTATGGATGTTTTGTTGGCTCAAAGGTTTGTGGGCATGTATTTATCCTATAGTAGACGATCGGGACCTATAGCATTCATGAAAGTTTCACAAGAGATTCACTAGTAGCTACCTGGTGGGGTTGTTACGAGGATTAAAGGAACTCATGCATATAAAACAGTGTGTGTACATAGTTGACCCTCAATAAAGGTTAAATTATATCCTTGGTGACTGCTCACAATCAGAAGATAGACAAAATAAGTCAAAGGAAAGAGAGGAGGGAAGTTGAAATAGGATAGTTTAGTGCCGGAAAAGCAAGGAAAGAAAGCACTCGAAGATGGAAGAGATGTGTAAAAGCCCCAAACTCAGTACTGAGAAGAAGGAAAATGAAGTTGGTCATGGATGACCTTCAAGAGAGCAGTTTCAGAGGTAAGGATGGAAGTTAGAATGCAGGAGGGTGCTTAGGAGGGAGAAAAGGGTGAGAATTTAAAGCATATACTGTAGAATATTTATTGTAGAAGTTTGGCAGTGAAAAGAAGGAGAGCCCCGGCATAGGTATCAGGATTAAAAAAGAACTCTCTTTCTCCTCTCAGATAGGGGGGAGTTATGCTGGTATAGGCAATGAAGAAAACCACCTCTTTGGGCCTGGAATGATTGTGCCTCTGACTTTTCCACAAAAATTTAGGAATTACCATCAACTTGCATTTTGTCCAAATAAAAATCACCCAGTGAAGAAGCTCAAGTTCTGAAATTCGGACTGCTCAATTACAGTGTCCATCTAAGCACTAAGCCACTGGCTGATGTTACCACCTTCCCAAATCACATAGACTGTTCATACCACAAGCTGCTGTAACCTGAGTATGCTGTCATATGATGACAGCCAGCAAAGTGGGCTCTGTAGATTTGTAAATCTACCTACAGATTTGTAATTCAACCATATCTACCGTGCATTAATTCTTTGTTGCGTTTCCTTTCTCTGGAAGCTCTGCTAGCATGTGAAGGAATCCTTTCAAAAACAATATACCTGGTTTTCTCTCCATGTGCTTTTTCCTACTTGGCTTTTCTTTTAAGCCCTAAACATAAGATTTTAGATTCTTTTCTTAAGCTTTTCTCTCCTTTCCCTTCCATATTCAAACTACTTGGTGCTCTTTCTTCATTCCATTGTCACAAACTATTATTTCCTTTTCCTTCAAAATATAATCTAAATCCTTAAGCTAACACGAGAAAGGTAAATACAGTACAATATTGCTCTCATTAAGAACTAAATAAGTAGAAAAATTAACCATATATCTTCCTGGGAGAATTTCTTACCTTTTTGCCATTTCCTCTTGAGCCTTAGCTATATCTTTCATCATCTCACTTTGTGAGGGCAATGTCTTTAGCCCTAAAGAGAAAAATCAAAATTTTAAGTGTAAAATTACCTCAGTAGGACAATAACCCTATTAACAATTACTATGCTAGGGAGAATTCAAAGAAATACAGGCTTGTTTTCTGTACTCAACAAGGTTATGCCTTCACCTGATCACATTACTCTACCACCCGCACCGTATAAGGATATCAACATCAGTAGCTTACTCTATTCTTCTTTGTCTTTGGGAGATATTTCTCCTGCTACCAACCAATAACTGCCTCCTCCCTAACATAGACTTTCATTTGGGAAATGAAATGAGGACATGATAAATGGCCTTAAAAGTATATGGAAAATGAGGTACAAAGTAAAAGGGCAGGGGGAAGGTGGGAGACACACCTGTACTTGTACTCTTAATAACAAAGAGGCTTTATACCACAGGGAGAAGGAAGTAAAAATAAACTCTCAGTCCCATTTGCCTAAAGTCCTATGGAAGATAAGCCTCATCTTCTAAAGTTTTTTATGTGGTGAGAGTGGCGGGGGGTGGGGCGGGGAAGGGCAAGGGCAACTCATAATACACAATCTTGACAGATAAATTTAAGCACTAATGCACAAACAGTTCCAATAGTAGGAATTTAACACCAAGGACACGGCTAGACAAAGGTAGAATAGTATTTAAGTTGACATAACTATAAGCTTAAATGATGAGCTTTATGCCCAGATTTATAGGCACCATGCCATGTAGAAAATTTTAGCCACACCCAACCCTAGGGTGTTACTCCATAAAATTCTGGAATGTATAATTTTAGAATGGGAATATATCTTACCTAACATAAGCTTTCTCTCTATAAATACTCTAATCGAGTGGTTATCTCATTCCTCCTTAAACATCTCTGGTGATGAGAATCTCATTAACTTCTAAGGAGATTTAACTGTTTGGCTGCTCTAGTTGCTGAAGCATTATTCTTTTTATTGACCGCAATATCTGCCTCCATGCAACTTGCACCAGTAGACTTAGCTCTGCCTTCTGGAGCCAAGGAGTCTAACTTAACAAACACCAGCCCTTGAGACATTTGAAAACAACTGTCATAACTTCTTTAAGTCTTCTCATTATCAGCCTAAACACTCCTAGTTCCCCCATATAAGAGGTTTCACACTCTCTGCTGTGTTGGTTGCCCTTCTCTGGGCACACTCTAGTCACTATTCTAGGGTGTCCCTCTTAAAATATGAGACTGAGAAATTCAACACTCAAAGCCTTCTGTGCTTTGCCATGTGTTTTCTCATTTTAGCCTTGGAACTCATTGCTTATATTCATAAGTCAATGAGGAAACACTGAAATGCTTCATTTGAGATTAATCACAAATCTCGAGATGCTTGTGGAATACATTTTGAGAGCTGATTTCAAAATTATTTCTCATAGTACAACCATAACTTTTACTTCTATTAACTAGAAACATTATGCAGGAGAAGGTCTATTTCTTGCCTGTGAGAGGCAGCCAATCATTAAAAAAACAAACAAAAACCCCACTATAGATTCGATAGATAGGAATATAGAAAGATACATACAATACTCTGTGATGCAGTTCTTTCTTAATTCATTAATACTGTTCTTGCAGTGTTTTCTTGTTCAGACACTTATTATTTTTACCATAGTTATTATGCCTCCTTCCTTATCCACCCCACCATATTACCAATTTAAATCAATGGCCACAGCACTTGAGCAGATTTTTTTCTTGCTTTCATCTCCAACATGCATTCCGTCACCAAATCCTTTCAAATTCACCAGTGAAATTTCATTCAAGTTTGTCTCCTCCTACTCTTTTATGTTGGCTTAAAGCCCTCAGCATGCTTTACTTGGAATTTTGTCATAGGCTCTTCATGGATCTACTTCCTGTTTCACTCCCCTCTAACACATCTTCTGAATTACAAATCTGATTTGACTCCCCCTCGCCCAATTAAAATCCTTCAATGGTTCTCTATTGCCTACAGTGAATGCAAACTTCTTGCAAGGCACCCAAGGATTTTTCTTGGTTTTGCCTCTATAAATATCTCTAGCTTCATTTTCTTTAGTTCCTATAACACTTTATCTTCCAGAATTCTGAACTACTTGCAGTTCTCAAAATTTGGCTTATTCTGTCACTTTTCTCTAACTTTGCATAAATATTACAGATTGTTCTCTTCTCTGTTATGGTCAAGATTTCCTAGTCCTTTTTGTAAACTCTTACTCATCCTTTACAATGGATTTGTAGTTGTAGGAAGAATTGGGTCCTTATTCCTCACTGTTCCCATAGCAACTCCTCTACAGTGCTATTGGAGCACTTGTTTAAGATATAGTAAATATTTGCTGAGTGAATGAACACATTAAGTGTCTGTTTACTTGTCTATCTTCCTTGCTTGACTCTGAGTTCCATAATGACAGGAATTTTCTGCTTGGTCATATTTGCATCTCCAGCACCTAGCAGAAGGCCTGGCACATACTAAGAGGTCGGTGGATGTTAGCAGAAGAATGTCATTGAACAACAATGAGGAACTGAAGTTCAGAGATTTTCCAAGGGTCACAAGACAATGTGGGAAAGAAGTGAGCCTGAGTTACAACTCTATGGAACTAGGTCTTTCAGTCTGCTTTCAGGCCTAAGGCAGTTTGTATCTATATAATCCTGACTTGTCCCTGTACATGTAAGTGTAAAAAGAGAAAAGAGATGTGGCTTCCATTCTGTTTTTCCAGTCCAGCCCCGCTTTTTAACATGCCAGAAATTGGCTGAAGTAATTCATAAACTGAGATCCTCAGATAACAAGTTTCCACTGTAGAGTTTAGAACTTCATTTACCTCAGAAGCTAAACTGGCATTTGTTTGAATAGTTATTTATTAGATACCTCCCCTGTCCTAGGCACTAGTCTAGGCTTGGAATACAAAGACAAATAAGCATTATTCTCTTATTTAAAGAGCTTTCAGTTACTACTAAGGGAGAGAGGAGATATATGTAGGCTTTTTCTATACAAATAAGGAGTAAAAGGAGGGCATACCAAGCAAAGAGGATAGTGGAAGTGAAGGCACAGGGTACAAGAGTTCCTGCTGCGTTTGCTGCTTAGTGGGTTTATCATTCAAGGCATTTAGAAGATTGTAGGATATATGGTAAAGACTATTGAAAGATGGGCCTGAAAAAGCAGCCTGCATCCAGTTTGTGGAGAAACTTGAATGCCATGTTATGACATAATGCCTTCTTGTGATCCAGATAATTGGTATAATTTCATATGGTTTTCAAGGAAAGAAAGCTGCCAAGTAAAAGCAAAACATTTCCGTTGGGTTTTGAGAGGGCAGCAAAAGATGCAAAGAAAAAAGAAAACTAAATTTCAGTTAAGGCAAGGAAGTGGGTTCAGTGTCTAGAAAGGGTGGAATATTTTCTTGACAAGAGAAGAGTAATTCCAGAGAACACAGGAAGAAGGAAAATGGGGCTTTGTAGAGAAAGGACCGACCAGGGAATTGGACAGACTGAGTTGTACAGGCATGAAAGAATGGAATAAACTATCTAATCCTAAGGGTTTAAAATTGGCCGAGAGAGGGTAGAATTCAGGGATGAGAAAGGCAAGAATTTTGTAGGTAGACAGGAGGGCTATGGGTAGAACCAAAAACTCAGGGTTCCTGTTGGAAGTTTGATAAAGATGTAGGGAACCTTCTGATGATTCCTTCCTTCTAGGTGTTAAAAAAAAAGCTGGAGGAATTAGTACTAGGCTTCTGCCAGCATAGGAGGCTGGGCTTTTTGTGCATTTCTCCTAAAACCCCCTAATTCCATAGCTGTAATGCAGACTCTTTCAAATACTCATTTTCTCTGTTCCTAACACTTAACTAAGTCCTGGCAAAGTCTCAGTTGTTTAAAGTATAGTACTCAGATGCTGTGGCCTATTTTAATGCAACTTTTCCCCCTTACTTAATTGACCTAATTGAAAGACCTATTTAACGTGACTGGAATTAAACCAACTTACTGGGTTACTTGCATTTGATTGCTGGTCCAGTGCTCTTCAAGGAGTACATGATCTACTGGGTAAAACTAAAAGGAATTAAGAAATGATACAATTTGGGGGAAATTTGGAAAGGTTTTTGATCTATCAATTCTAACACCTTGCTTCTTTTTTCTCTGCTACCATGAGGACATTTACTAGGGAAGAGGAAGCTATGATGCCAAGAAAAACTCTGAATAGTTTTAATTAAACATTAGTAATGCTAGCAAATTTTATTATAACAACTATAGAATAAAAGAATTTCTTCATTAAAAGAAACCTTGAAGGTCATCTGATTTCTCCCTATTCAGAGGCTTGAATCTACTCCATATGACCCTGGCCAGATGGCCATCCAGCCATTTTCATCCTTTTCCTATTCTGCTTGGGTTCTTTAATTTCAGAGGCAGCCCCTTCCATCCTGAAATGGCACTGGCTGATAGAAAAATGTTTTTAATGTTTAGCTGATATCATGCAACCCTCAAAGTTTCACTCCTTTGTTCTGTTCAACCCTTTGAAGTGATACTGAGCAAATCAAATCCGTCTGACATAGCATCTCTCTTCAAATAGTGGAAGGGAACTGTCATATTCCCTGAATCTTATCTTCTCCAGACTAAACCTCTCTAGCTCCTTCAGTTCTATTTCAAATGGCACATTTTCAAATCCCTTAACCATTCTTAATCTCTCTCCTTTTAATGCACTCCAGTGTCACTTTTACAATATGTCTTTTGGTGTGGTCTGACCAGTTTAGAGAAGGAGAACTGTAAGTTCTAAGACATTATAATTTTTTTAACTATGCTGGATATAATCAAGCCTTTTGGAAGCCATACCATTCTGCTGCCTCATATTGAGCCTACTATTCCAAACCCTAAAGTTTTTTCTCGTGTTCTCCTAGCCAAAACTAAAAGCGGGAATATAAAGAGTGGAAAGTGAAAATCTGAGAGGTTGAATCTTCTACATTCTTGACTAGTCTTTAACCAGGTCTCAATTTTTGGCTGAAATCAAATCACACAATTTCTATATTTGACTTTCTTTACAATGCAAGAAGGTGAAATTCTTTTGCTTCATAAATTTATATCAGTTGTCTAAAATCTAGATGAGTGTCTTCTACTCTGGAGTGCACACTGAAATCATCTGGGGAACTATTTTCTTAAAGATCTTATGATTGCCCCACCCAAGATTTATTAAATAAACACCACCAGGAAAAGCATGCCTACTTGGGGAAAATTTCTCAGCAAATTCCAATATATGTCCATCGTTATAAATTACTACTTTATATTCACTCAAAAATTAATTTTTGAGCACTAATTTTGTGCCAGACACTGTTACAACCATATATATTATCTCAGCTATTTAAAAGCAAGAACATAGAGATAGCATCTCAGGATGTCTGAGAGACCCATGTGACTATACATCGGAAGGCGGACGGACTTCCCTCCGGGAGGAGGTGGAGATAAGTGAAAACTCTCTGACCCCGACCGAACAGCCTAGTACCTGCAAGCGCCTTTCTTCCAACGGACGCCCCCAGAAGATCAACAAACACCTAGGGCAGGAGTGAGCACACACCAGAGGAGCGACAGTGGAAACAGGTGACCAGAACCCTACCTAAACCCCCCGCAATTACTCCTAAACGCAGAGGGAAACTCTAGAGTTACACACTTGAGCCCGTGGGGAGAGTCTCGCCCCGCCATTGGCGGGGAGATCCCGCCTGGTGTCCACGGTGCCCGGAGGGTCCCAGAGAGAATCACAGAGGGCGTGGCAGCCCCCGGGCTGCCACTACCTGCATGGCCAGGCAAGGGATTGCCGGAGATCTCGGAGAGGACTGGGGCTGGGTGAAGCTCCAGAGGCCGGCTCCGTGGCCCAGGGGGGAAGTTCCAGAGTTCCGCCCGGGCAGCAGACAAAGCTCTCTGTCTGCCATTAGCGGAGGGGCCACGCCCAACATTCACAACTTCGGGAAAGTCTCGGAGAGAATCCCAGAGGGTGAGGCGACCCCCAGCTGCCGTTGCCCACCCTGTGGGGCAAGGGATTGCCGGAGACCTCGGAGAGGACTGAGGCTGGGTGGAGCTCCAGAGGCCAGCTCCGCGGCCCGGGAGGGCAGCTCCAGAGTTCTGCCCAGGCAGCAGACAAAACTCTCTGTCTGCTATTAGCGGAGGGGCCATTCCCAGCATCCACAACACCGGGAGGGTCCCGGAGAGGAGAATATCAGGCAGGGCAGCAGGTGACCAGCTACCACTGAAATCAGGATCTCCAGCTATCCCCCAGTCAGGGCAAAGGGCTCCCCGAGTTCCTGGGGAACAGGACTGGGGCTGGGTGGAGTTCCAGCGACCCGGCTCCGTAGCCTAGGGGGAAACCCTACAGGCTCACAGCAGCCTCAGCGAAAACCTCTGTACAGCACTAGTAGAGAGCACCCATCCAGCAGCCACAAGGCTGGAAGACCCTGGGACAAAAGTAGCATAGCTAGGTGAGCTAACCACAGACAATAGAAGATGCCAATAGCTCTGCTGCGACCCATAGTGGACAAGTGAGATTTTGTGGGTGCCGACAGTGATGGAGCAGCAAATATAAGTGATCCTACCCCTGGCTGCTGGAAAAGCCCATAACACCGTTGCAGACCCCAAGGAGGGAGCACGTCTAGGTGGGCTGCAACAGTAGGCACCAGCAGCCTGAAGCACCCCCGTGACGGTCCCCATGGCAGAAGAGGGAATCCAAAGGACCACTGTGACTACGAGGAGGGGCCCAGGCCCAGTTAGCAACTGCGGATAGGGTTCCTGGTTGGTGCAGTATAAACAGCTGCTCCCCCACCACACCAGCAGTAACAAGCGGAAGGAGCAACTAATCTCTATCTCTATGCGGAGGCACAAATCTACAACATCAAGCAATATGAAAAAATACATTAAATCTCCAGAACAGAAGGAAAACAACAAATACACAGACAACAATCCCAAAGAAAATGAAATATATAACCTAAATGATGATGACTTCAAAACAGCCATCATTAAAATACTCAATGAGTTAAGAGAGAATTCAGATAGACAACTCAACGAGTTCAGGAGCTATGTCACAAAAGAGTTTGATATGATAAAGAAGAACCAAACAGAAATACTGGAAATGAAGAACACAATAGAGGAGATTAAGAAAAATCTAGATGCACTGAACAGTAGGGCTGATAATATGGAGGAAAGAATTAGCAATTTGGAAGATAGGAATATAGAAATGCTGCAGGCAGAGGAGGAGAGAGAAGTAAGACTAAAAAGAAATGAAGAAACTCTCCGAGAATTATCAGACACAATTAGGAGATGCAACGTAAGGATTATAGGTATACCAGAGGGAGAAGAGAAGGAGAAAGGGGCAGAAAGCCTATTCAAAGAAATAATGGCTGAGAACTTCCCAAATCTGGTGAGAGAGATGGATCTTCAGGTGACAGAAGCCAATAGATCTCCAAACTTTATCAATGCAAGAAGACCAACCCCACGGCATATAGTAGTGAAGCTAGCAAAAGTCAACGACGAGGAGAAAATACTAAGGACAGCCAGGCAAAAGAAACTAACCTACAAAGGAACCCACATCAGGCTATCAGCAGATTTCTCAGCAGAAACTTTACAGGCTAGAAGAGAGTGGAATGATATATTCAAAAATCTGAAGGACAAAAACCTACAGCCGAGAATTCTCTACCCAGCGAAAATATCCTTCAAATATGATGGAGAAATAACAACTTTCCCAGATAAACAAAAATTAAGGGAGTTCATTGCCACAAAACCTCCTCTTCAGGAAATCCTCAGGAAAACCCTCATTCCTGAAAAATCAAAAAAAGGAAAGGGGCTACAAAACCAAGAGCAGAGGAGATAAGTAGAAGGACAACAACAGAGAGTAGCAGCTCTTCATCAGAACAGATTAAACCATGGGACGAGAAACAAAGGAAATTGAAGAAAACCAGAAAACAAGACATAAAATGGTAGTGGTAGGCCCCCACATCTCAATAATCACTCTAAAAGTAAATGGATTGAACTCCCCAATCAAAAGACACAGAGTGGCAGGATGGATCAAAGAACAAGACCCAACAATACGCTGCCTCCAGGAAACACACCTCAGCCCCAAAAACAAACACAGACTCAGAGTGAAGGGATGGAGAACAATACTCCAAGCTAATAATGAACAAAAGAAAGCAGGTGTTGCTATACTAATATCAGACAAGGTAGACTTCAAAGCAAAACAGATAAAGAAAGACAAAGAGGGACAATACATAATGATAAAAGGGACTCTCCACCAAGAAGACATAACACTTATAAATATATACGCACCCAACACAGAAGCACCAAAATTTGTAAAGCGACTCTTAACAGAACTAAAAGAAGACATCAACAACAATACAATAATAGTAGGGGACCTCAACACACCATTAACACCAATGGACAGAACATCCAGACAGAAAGTCAACAAGGAAATAATAGAATTAAATGAAAAATTAGACCAGATGGTCTTAATAGATATATATAGAACACTTCATCCAAAAACAGCAGGTTACACATTCTTCTCAAGTGCACATGGAACATTCTCAAGGATTGACCATATTTTGGGAAACAAAGCAAACATCAATAAATACAAGAGAGTTGAAATAATATCAAGCATCTTTTCTGATCATAATGCTATGAAACTAGAAATCAACTACAATAAAAAAGCAGAGAAAGGTGCAAAAATGTGGAGACTAAACAATACACTTCTGAACAAACAATGGATTATTGAAGAAATTAAAGAAGAAATCAAATATTATCTGGAGACCATGAAAATGAGAACACGACATACCAAATCATTTGGGATGCAGCAAAAGCAGTCCTAAGAGGGAAATTCATCGCAATACAGGCTCACCTCACTAAACAAGAAAAAGCTCACATAAGCAACCTCAAATGACACCTAACAGAACTAGAAAAAGAAGAACAAACAAAGCCCAGAGTCAGTAGAAGGAGGGAAATAATAAAAATAAGAGCAGAAATAAACGATATTGAAACAAAAAAGACAGTAGAAAGGATCAATGAAACAAAGAGTTGGTTCTTCGAAAAAATTAACAAAATCGACAAACCTTTAGCCAGACTCACCAAGAAAAGAAGAGAGAAATCTCGAATAAATAAAATTAGGAATGAGAGAGGAGAAATCACAACAGATACCAATGAAATACAAGGGATCATAAGAGAATACTATGAAAAACTATATGCCAACAAATTGAACAACCTGGAAGAACTGGACAACTTCCTAGACTCCTACAACTTCCCCAAACTGATTCAGGAAGAAATGGAGAATCTGAATAGGCCAATCACAAGTAAGGAAATAGAAACGGCAATCAAAAACCTCCCCAAAAATAAGAGTCCAGGACCAGACGGCTTCACTGGAGAATTCTACCAAACATTCAAAGAAGACTTAATACCTATTCTTCTCAAACTATTGCAGAAAATTGAGGAAGATGGAGTACTCCCTAACACATTCTATGAAGCCAACATCACTCTGATCCCCAAACCTGACAAGGACAACACAAAGAAGGAGAACTATAGGCCGATATCACTGATGAACATAGATGCAAAAATCCTCAACAAAATTCTGGCAAATAGAATACAGCAATACATGAAAAAGATTATACACCATGATCAAGTGGGATTTATACCAGGGACACAGGGATGGTTCAACATCCGCAAGTCAATCAACGTGATACACTACATCAACAAAATGAAAAACAAAAACCACATGATCATCTCAATAGATGCAGAGAAAGCATTCAACAAGATCCAACACCCATTTATGATAAAAACCCTCAATAAAATGGGTATAGAAGGAAAGTACCTCAACATAATAAAGGCCATATATGACAGACCCACAGCCAACATCATACTCAATGGACAAAAACTGAAAGCCATCCCTCTGAGGACAGGAACAAGACAAGGGTGCCCACTTTCACCACTCCTATTCAACATAGTACTGGAGGTGTTGGCCAGAGCAATTCGGCAGGAAAAAGAAATAAAAGGAATCCAAATAGGTAATGAAGAAGTAAAACTCTCGCTGTTTGCAGATGACATGATCTTATATATAGAAAACCCCAAAGAATCCATAGAAAAACTATTAGAAATAATCAACAACTACAGCAAAGTAGCAGGGTATAAAATCAACATACATAAATCAGTAGCATTTCTATACACTAACAATGAACTAACAGAAAAAGAACTCAAGAACTCAAGAACTCAATCCCATTCACAATCGCAACAAAAAGAATAAAATACCTTGGGATAAACTTAACCAAGGAAGTGAAGGATCTATACAATGAAAACTACAAGACTTTCTTGAAAGAAATTGACGACGACATAAAGAGATGGAAAGACATTCCATGCACATGGATTGGAAGAATAAACATAGTTAAAATGTCCATTCTACCTAAAGCAATCTACACATTCAATGCTATCCCAATCAGAATCCCAAGAACATTCTTCACAGAAATTGAACAAAGAATCCTAAAATTCATATGGGGCAACAAAAGACCGTGAATTGCTAAAGCAATCCTGAGCAAGAAAAACAAAGCTGGCGGAATCACAATCCCAGATTTCAAAACATACTACAAAGCTACAGTGATCAAAACAGCATGGTACTGGTACAAAAACAGGTCCACAGATCAATGGAACAGAATTGAAAGCCCAGAGATAAAACCACACATCTATGGACAGCTAATCTTCGACAAAGGAGCAGAGGGCCTACAATGGAGAAAAGAAAGTCTCTTCAACAAATGGTGCTGGGAAAACTGGACAGCCACATGCAAAAGATTGAAAATTGACCATTCTTTTTCACCACACACCAAAATAAACTCAAAATGGATCAAAGACCTAAAGATTAGGCTGGAAACAATAAGTCTTCTAGAAGAGAATATAGGCAGTACACTCTTTGACATCAGTTTCAAAAGAATCTTTTCGGACACTATAACTCCTCAGTTGAGGGAAACAATAGAAAGAATAAACAAATGGGACTTCATCAGACTAAAGAGCTTCTTCAAGGCAAGGGAAAACAGGATTGAAACAAAAAAAACAGCTCACTAATTGGGAAAAAATATTTACAAGCCACTTCTCAGACAAAGGGTTAATCTCCATAATATACAAAAAACTCACATGGCTTAACAACAAAAAAACAAACAACCCGATCAAAAAATGGGCAGAGGACATGAACAGACATTTCTCAAAAGAAGATATAAATATGGCCAATAGACACATGAAAAGATGTTCATCATTGCTAATCATCAGGGAAATGCAAATCAAAACTACACTAAGATATCACCTTACACCCATTAGATTGGCAAAAACATCCAAAACCAAGAGCGACAAATGTTGGAGAGGTTGTGGAGAAAAAGGAACCCTCATACACTGTTGGTGGGAATGCAAACTGGCACAGCCACTATGGAAAACAGTATGGAGATTTCTCAAAAAGTTAAAAATAGAAATACCCTATGACCCAGCCATCCCATTACTGGGTATCTATCCTAAGAACCTGAAATCAGAAATCCCAAGAGTCCCTTGCACCCCTATGTTCATCGCAGCATTATTTACAATAGCCAAGACGTGGAACCAACCTACATGCCCAGAAACTGATGATTGGATAAAGAAGATATGGTATATATACACAATGGAATACTACTCAGCCATAAAAAAGACAAAATTGGCCCATTCGCAGCAACGTGGATGGACCTCGAGGGTATTATGTTAAGCAAAATAAGCCAGTCAGAGAAAGACGAACTCTATATGACTCCACTCATAGGTGGAAGTTAACATATTGACAAGGAGATCTGATCGGTGGTTACCAGGG